>NC_053130.1:235000-270000 GCF_010015445.1 Perca fluviatilis
AGAATAAGAAGAAGAGAAGAAGAGAAGAAGAAGAGAAGAAGAGAAGAAGAGGTAGAAGAAGAACAAGAGAAGAAGAAGAAGAACAAGAGAAGAAGAAGAAGTTAAACAGAACACAGAGACACTGAGGAACCATATGAACCAGGAAAACAGAGCCCAATCCCAGGATAGATAGGTTCAGTGAATGTGGTGTTGAAGGTGTGGAGGAGGATCAGTGAGTCAGAGGAGACTTTGTAGAAGGACAGAGAGCCAGCAGGACAGTCCACATACACTGCTACTCTATCAGAGGAGATAATGGCTTTTAAACTAGCAAAGACAGAGGAGGAGGAGATGCCTGTTCTGCTCTTATTGTGACAGACATAGTAACGACCATAAGAGCACTCCAGACTCCAGGACTGATCATTATCTCCAAACCAACAGTCATCACTGTCTCCTCTCCTCCTGATTCCTCTGTAACTCACTGATATATCAACATCTCCTCTCACCTCTACCTCCCAGTAACAGCGACCAGTCAGACCATCTCTACACAGCAGCTGTTCCCACCAGTCAAACCTCTCTGGATGATCAGGATATGGCTGATCCTCCTCCACTAATGTCACCTTCCTGTTGTTGTCAGACAGTTTGAGTTTTCTGTTCACTGTGTTTGTGTCGATTGTGAGTTCACAGGAATCTGACGGAGAGAACGAGACACAACACAGCTGCAGTTATTAACCAATCAGCACTCTGATGATGACATCAGAGGGTTGGATGGTGATGTCACAGTTTATAATCAAAAAAACACACTTACACTTCCTACCTAGGCACATCTGACACCAACCTAGCTGACCCCCGGGGGGAGCAACAAACACCACAAAAAAAGAAAATGATAAAAATAAAAATACAAAAAAAAACGAGGCAAAAAAAAAAGAAAAGAGAATAGACTGTAAACCAGAGTACTGTAAAATTACTTCCAGAGATACGGTATGTACAGAGAACTGTCCAGAGTGTACCAGAGAGATTGCACTGTACCGAGAGATTACACTGTACCAGAGAGATTTACCACTGTACCAGAGAGATGCACTGTACCAGAGACACTGTACCAGAATTTAATGTCCAAGAGATGTACTGTCATACTGTACCAGAGGATTACTACTGTACCAGAGATTACTGACTGTACCAGAGATTCCACTGTACCAGAGAGATGTACTGTACCAGAAACTACTGTACCAGAGATTTACTAACCAGAGATGTACTGTACCAGAGATGTACTGTACCAGAGAGATTCCCACTGTACCAGAGAATTCCATCTGTACCAGAAGATACCACTGTACCAGAGAGATTCCATCAGTACCAGAGATTTCCACTGTACCAGAGAATTACTGACCAGAGAGATTACTGTACCAGAGACACTGTACCAGAGAGATTTACTGACCAGAGATGTACTGTACCAAGAATTACATCACCAAGAGATTTACACTGTACCAGAGATGTACTGTACCAAATTACTACTGTCAATCTTAATCGCCAAGAATAATTACTTACCAATACTTAGATTACTAGATGTAGGAACTTACCAGATTACTTCCAGGAAACAGAGTAACTTCCAAATTTACTACTTATACTGTATTACTGTACCAGAGAGATGTAACTGCCAGAATATGTCGATTACTGTACCAGAGATGTACTGTACCAGAGAGATTTAACTGTACCAGAATTTATCCAGGTACCAGATTACTGTACCAGAGAATACTGTACCAGGATACTGTACCAGAGAGATTTACTGTACCAGAGATGTACTGTACCGAGAATCACTGATTATACCGATTATACTTAGATACTTACAGAGATTTCACTGTACCAAGAGATGTACTGTACAGACAACCAGAGAGATGTACTGTACCAGAATTACTACTGTACCAGAGAGATTACTGTACCAGAGAGATGTACTGTACCAGATTACTGTACCAGAGATGTACTGTACCAGAGAATTACTTACCAAGAGATTTACTACTGTACCAGAATGTACTGTACCAGAGAGATGTACTGTACCAGAGATTTCACCAGAGATGTACTGACCGAGAGAGATTACTGTACCAGAGATTACCACTGTACCAGAGAGATTTACTACTGTACCAAGAGATTTATCTGACCAGAGATGTACTGTACCAGAGATTTACCACTGTACCAGAGAATTTACCACTGTACCAGAAATGTACTGTACCAGAGATGTACTGTACCAGAGAATTTACTACTGTACCAGAGAGATTTACTGTACCAGAGAGAGATTCACATATACTGAGATTACTCAGAGAGATCACTGTACCAGAGAGATGTACCAAACAGAGAGATTTACTACTGTACCAGAGAGATTCTTGTACCAGAGATACTGTACCAGAGATTACTGAGATTTACCACTGTACCAGAGGATTTCATCTGTACCAGAGAGTATGCATCGTACCAGAGAATTTACTACTGTACCAGAGAGATTTCCACTGTACCAGAGAGATGTACTGTACCAGAGAGATTTACTATCTGTACCAGAGATTTACTACTGTACCAGAGAGATGTACCAGACCAGAGATTTACTACTGTACCAGAGAGATGTACTGTACCAGAGATGTACTGTACCAGAGAGATTTACTGTACCAGAGAGATGCACTGTACCAGAGAGATTACTACTGTACCAGAGAGATTTACTGTACCAGAGAGATGTACTGTACCAGAGAGATTTACTACTGTACCAGAGAGATGTACTGTACCAGAGAGATGTACTGTACCAGAGAGATTTACTACTGTACCAGAGATTACTACTGTACCAGAGAGATTTACTACTGTACCAGAGAGATGTACTACTGTACCAGAGAGATTTACTACTGTACCAGAGAGATTTACTGTACCAGAGAGATGTACTGTACCAGAGAGATTTACTACTGTACCAGAGAGATGTACTGTACCAGAGAGATTTACTACTGTACCAGAGAGATTTACTGTACCAGAGATTGTACTGTACCAGAGAGATGTACTACTGTACCAGAGAGATTTACTGTACCAGAGAGATGTACTGTACCAGAGAGATGTACTGTACCAGAGATATTTACTACTGTACCAGAGAGATTTACTGTACCAGAGAGATGTACTGTACCAGAGATGTACTGTACCAGAGAGATTTACTGTACCAGAGAGATGTACTGTCAAGAATTTACCAGAGATGTACTGTACCAGAGATTTACTACTGTACCAGAGAGATTTACTGTACCAGAGAGATGTACTGTACCAGAGAGATGTACTGTACCAGAGAGATTTACTGTACCAGAGAGATTTACTACTGTACCAGAGAGATTTATACTGTACCAGAGAGATGTACTGTACCAGAGAGATGTACTGTACCAGAGAGATTTACTACTGTACCAGAGAGATGTACTGTACCAGAGAGATGTACTGTACCAGAGAGATGTACTACTGTACCAGAGAGATGTACTGTACCAGAGAGATGTACTACTGTACCAGAGAGATGTACTGTACCAGAGAGATGTACTGTACCAGAGAGATGTACTACTGTACCAGAGAGATGTACTGTACCAGAGAGATGTACTGTACCAGAGAGATTTACCACTGTACCAGAGAGATGTACTACTGTACCAGAGATGTACTGTACCAGAGAGATTTACTGTACCAGAGAGATTTACTACTGTACCAGAGATTTACTGTACCAGAGAGATGTACTGTACCAGAGAGATTACTGTACCAGAGAGATGTACTGTACCAGAGATTTCACACTGTACCAGAGAGATTTACATCGTACCAGAGAGATGTACTGTACCAGAGAGATGTACTGTACCAGAGAGATTTACTACTGTACCAGAGAGATTTACTACTGTACCAGAGAGATGTACTGTACCAGAGAGATTTACTGTACCAGAGAGATGTACTGTACCAGAGAGATTTACTGTACCAGAGAGATTTACTACTGTACCAGAGAGATTTACTACTGTACCAGAGAGATTTACTGTACCAGAGAGATGTACTGTACCAGAGATTTACTACTGTACCAGAGAGATTACTACTGTACCAGAGAGATGTACTGTACCAGAGAGATGTATCAAAATTGTACAGAGATTTACACTGTACCAGAGAGATTTACTGTACCAGAGAGATTTAATTACTGTACCAGAGAGATTTACTGTACCAGAGAGATTTTACTGTACCAGAGATTTACTGTACCAGAGAGATGTACTGTACCAGAGAGATTTACTACTGTACCAGAGAGATTTACTGTACCAGAGATGTACTGTACCAGAGAGATTTACTGTACCAGAGAGATTTACTACTGTACCAGAGAGATTTACTGTACCAGAGAGATGTACTGTACCAGAGATATTTACTACTGTACCAGAGAGATTTACTGTACCAGAGAGATGTACTGTACCAGAGAGATTTACTACTGTACCAGAGAGATTTACTACTGTACCAGAGAGATGTACTGTACCAGAGAGATTTACTACTGTACCAGAGAGATGTACTGTACCAGAGAGATGTACTGTACCAGAGAGATGTACTGTACCAGAGATTTACTGTACCAGAGATATTACTGTACACAGAGATGTACTGTACCAGAGAGATTTACTACTGTACCAGAGAGATTTACTGTACCAGAGAGATGTACTGTACCAGAGAGATTTACTACTGTACCAGAGATTTACTACTGTACCAGAGAGAGACTACTGTACCAGAGAGATTCTACTGTACCACAGAGATGTACTGTACCAGAGATGTACTGTACCAGAGATGTACTGTACCAGAGAGATATACTGTACCAGAGAGACTACTGTACCAGAGAGATTTACTACTGTACCAGAGAGATTTATCAAGAACCAGAGAGATGTACTGTACCAGAGATTTACTACTGTACCCCAGAGAGATGTAACTGTACCAGAGATTATCACTGTACCAGAGAGATTTATACTGTACCCAGAGAGATTTGTACTGTACCAGAGAGATTTACTGTACCAGAGAGATGTGTACCAACTGTACCAGAGAGTTACTACTGTACCAGAGAGATTTCACTACTACCAGAGATGTACTGTACCAGAGAGATTTACTACTGTACCAAGAATTTACTGTACCAGATTACTTACCAAATTCTACGTTACATTACTGTACCAGAGATGTACTACTGTACCAGAGAGATTTACTGTACCAGAGAGATTTACTGTACCAGAGAGATGTACTGTACCAGAGAGATTTACTACTGTACCAGAGAGATTTACTGTACCAGAGAGATGTACTACTGTACCAGAGAGATGTACTGTACCAGAGAGATTTACTGTACCAGAGAGATTTACTGTACCAGAGAGATGTACTGTACCAGAGAGATTTACTACTGTACCAGAGAGATTTACTGTACCAGAGATGTACTGTACCAGAGAGATGTACTGTACCAGAGAGATGTACTGTACCAGAGAGATTAGTACCAGATTTGTACCAGAGAGATTTACTACTGTACCAGAGAGATGCTACTGTACCAGAGAGATGTTACTGTACCAGAGAGATTTACTGTACCAAGAGATGTACTGTACCAGAGATGTACCTGTACCAGAGAGATTCTACTGTACCAGAGAGATTTACTACTGTACCAGAGAGATTTACTGTACCAGAGAGATGTAACTGTACCAGAGAGATACTACTGTACCAGAGATTTACTACTGTACCAGAGAGATGTACTGTACCAGAGAGATGTACTCTACCAGAGAGATTACTACTGTACCAGAGATTACTATCAAAATCTGAGAGATTTACTACTGTACCAGAGAGACTTACTGTACCAGAGATGTACTGTACCAGAGAGATTTACTACTGTACCAGAGAGATTTACTGTACCAGAGAGATGTAACTGTACCAGAGATTTGCACTGTACCAGAGAGATTTACTACTGTACCAGAGATTTACTGTACCAGAGAGATGTACTGTACCAGAGATATTTACTACTGTACCAGAGAGATTTCTACTGAACTAGAGAGATGTACTGTACCCAGAGATGTACTACTGTACCAGAGATTTACTACTGTACCAGAGAGATGTAACCTGTACCAGAGA
This sequence comes from Perca fluviatilis, assembly GCF_010015445.1. Classification (NCBI taxonomy): domain Eukaryota; kingdom Metazoa; phylum Chordata; class Actinopteri; order Perciformes; family Percidae; genus Perca; species Perca fluviatilis. Next base: position 241,070 of record NC_053130.1, read on the forward strand.
TTTACTGTACCACAGAGATGTACTGTACCAGAGAGATGTACTGTACCAGAGAATTTAACTGTACCAGAGAGATGTACTGTACCAGAGAGATTTACTACTGTACCAGAGATGCTACTGTACCAGAGAGATGTACTGTACCAGAGAGATGTACTGTACCAGAGAGATGTACTGTACCAGAGAGATGTACTGTACCAGAGAGATGTACTACTGTACCAGAGAGATGTACTACTGTACCAGAGAGATTTACTACTGTACCAGAGAGATGTACTGTACCAGAGAGATGTACTACTGTACCAGAGAGATTTACTACTGTACCAGAGAGATGTACTGTACCAGAGAGATGTACTACTGTACCAGAGAGATGTACTGTACCAGAGAGATGTACTACTGTACCAGAGAGATGTACTGTACCAGAGAGATGTACTGTACCAGAGAGATGTACTGTACCAGAGATTTAATACTGCTACACAGAGATACTGTACCAGAGATGTATACTGTACCAGAGATGCGTAATGTACCAGAGATTTACTGTACCAGAGAGATGTACTGTACCAGAGAGATTTACTGTACCGAGAGATGTATCTGTACCAGAGAGGAATTTACTTACTGTACCAGAGATTTACTGTACCAGAGAGATGTACTGTACCAAGAGATGTACTGTATTCAGAGAATGTACTGTATAGAGAGATTTACTGTACCAGAGAGATTACTACTGTACCAAGAGAGATGTACTGTACCAGAGAGATGTACTGTACCAAATATACTGTACCAGAGAGATGTACTTACCAGAGAGACTGTACCAACCAGAGAATTTACTATCTTACCAGAGAGATGTACTGTACAAAAATGTATTATGCTGTACAGAGAGTATGTACATGTACACAGATGTACTGTACCAGAGAAGATTTCTGTACCAGAGATGTACTACTGTACCAGAGAATTTACTGTACCAGAGAGATGTAACTGTACCAAGAGAGAGATGTACTACTGTACCAGAGAATTACTGTACCAGAGAGATGTACTGTACCAGAGAGATTTACTGTACCAGAGAGATGTACTGTACCAGAGAGATGTACTGTACCAGAGAGATGTACTACTGTACCAGAGAGATGTACTGTACCAGAGAGATGTACTGTACCAGAGAGATTTTAATCAGAGATAGAGGAGGAGGAGACGTCTGTTCTGATTCTTAGTAGTAGTAGAAGAAGAAGGAGTCGTAGAAGAAGAAGCAGAAGCAGAAGAAGGAGAAGAAGAAGAAGGAGGAGGAGGAGAAGAAGAAGAAGAAGAAGAGTAGAAGGAGAAGTTAAAGAAGAAGAAGTGTAGTAGAAGAAAAAGAAGATTAGTAGAAAAAGGAGAAGAAGAGTAGTAGAAGAAGAAGAGTAGTAGAAGATGAAGAGTAGTAGAAGAAGGAGAAGAGTAGTAGAAGAAGAATAAGAAGAAGAGTAGTAGAAGAAGAAGAGTAGTAGAAGATGAAGAGTAGTAGAAGAAGGAGAAGAGTAGTAGAAGAATAAGAAGAAGAGTAGTAGAAGAAGAGTAGTAGAAGGAGTAGTAGAAGAAGAGTAGGAGAAGAAGAGTAGAAGAAGAAGAAGAAGAAGAAGGAGAAGAAGAAGAAGAGTAGAAGAAGAGTAGTAGAAGAAGAGTAGAAGAAGAAGTAGAAGAGTAGTAGAGGAAGGAGAAGGAGAAGAAGAGTAGTAGAAGAAGAAGAACAAGAAGGGTAGAAGAAGATTAGAAGAATAAGAAGAAGAAGAAGAAGAAGAGGACGGAGTAGTAGAAGAAGAAGGAGTAGTAGAAGAAGAAGAAGAGTAGTAGAAGAAGAGTAGTAGAAGAAGAAGAATAGTAGAACAAGAACAAGAAGAAGAAGAGTAGTAGAAGAAGAAGAGGAAGAAGAGTAGTAGAAGAAGAATAAGAGTAGTAGTAGAAGAAGAAGAAGAGTAGAAGAAGAAGAAGAGGAAGAAGAGTAGTAGAAGAAGAAGAAGAGTAGAAGAAGAAGAAGAGGAAGAAGAGTAGTAGAAGAAGAAGAAGAAGAGTAGAAGAAGAAGAAGAGGAAGAAGAGTAGTAGAAGATGAAGAAGAAGAGTAGAAGAAGAAGAAGAGGAAGAAGAGTAGTAGAAGAAGAAGAAGAAGAGTAGAAGAAGAAGAAGATGAAGAAGACGAAGTGATCTGAATGCCAGAACAGCCGAGAAATTAGACACTATAGACAGCCATGGAAACCTGCACATACTGGGGAACAACATCCTAATAAACCCCACATATCCCCCCAGAAACAACTACGACAAGCGTACTAACAGGAATGGGACACAGGTCCTACAGCTCTGTCGTATGTTAGGTTTATATATCGTCAATGGCAGAGTAAGAGGAGACTCTTTTGGTAGATACACCCACAGTCCTTCCCTTGGCAGCAGTACTGTTGATTATTTTATCTCTGACCTCGACATTTCTAATATCAAGGCATTCACAGTCAATCCCCTTACTCCCCTGTCTGACCATAGTAAAATAATCTATCTGAGTAGATGAAATCTCAAACACAATGAACTAGATTCTAATAATCTCCAAACCTCTATACAGTCCTACAAATGGCGTGTGAGCAGCACTGATCTCTACAGAAAGGCAATGGACAGTCCACAAATCCAATCACTCTTGGATGATTTTCTTTGTATATCCTTTCCTTACAGTGAAGAAGGTGTGAATTTAGCTATTAATAACATAAACGCCATTTTGGACAAGGCAGCAAAACTAACAAATTTAAAGAGGAAAAGAAAAATGTTAGAGATGAAAAATGGTTTGATAATGATTGTAAAAAGCTAAGGAAGGAACTAAGAAATGTATCCAATCAGAAACACAGGGATCCAAATAGACAAAGTGTTCGCCTTCTTTACGGAAAAACACTAAAATAATACTAACATTTCTTAAGAACAAAAAGGGAACAGCATAATAAAAATCAGCTAAACCTAATCGAAGAATCAATACAGTCCAATTAATTCAGGTAACATTGACATAAACTAAACATAACATCTAAGGATGAATGAGCAATCCAAAATGGGGATATTTGGACCACTCATTTTACTAACGTTCACGGCAAAATAACAAAAAACCCCGCCCAACAGGAAATACAGAGCAAATTAAAACGTAATTTTGCCTAGTGAGAACACGGTGTTGGGGGAATCCCTTTTTTTTCACTTTTTCATCAAACCGCAATTTTTTAAAGTTCCCGCAATTTCCTCGCATAACATTGCATAAATATCCTGCATATTCCATCAAATGTTTTAAGAAAACGTGCCGCATAATCAAGGATTTTTGCCTGCAACAATCACAAAAAAACTCTCTTTTTCTGGAGGGACGGATTGACACCCTGATTACAGAACAAGAACTAACAGACAAAATGAAAAAGCTTAAACTCGTAAGGCCTGTGGTGCTGACTCCATTTTAAATGAAATGAGTAATAAATTCAAATTGGTCATCCTCAAAGTTTCCAATATCATCCTATAGCACCTATAGGTCGATAGCACTCCAGGAAGACTTCACCACTCTCCTCTCCACCCTGATGGGTACAGGTAAGCGGATTGTCATCTCTGGGCCTCTACCTACATACAGGAAGGGTGCGGAGAGATGGTCCAGACTATTCTGGCTCCACACCTGGCTGGAACCACTCTGCACTTCCCTGAGCATTCCCTATGTCGACAACTTCAACTTGTTCTGGGAGATGCCCAACCTGCTGAAGCTTGATGGTCTCCACCCAAACCGACACGGAGCCAGGATGCTATCTGACAACATAACGACCACACTGAAAGGCAAGTATTGACATTATGTTGAAAATATCACAGATTCATTTCCCCCAGGCATTGATCCTGATAGCACTATACAAGTGGATGAATCTGAAAATGTTTTCTGCAGGATAACATGTAGTACTGGTGTTATTCCAGTAACGTGTAGTACTAGTACTATTCCAGTAACATGTAGTACTAGTACTATTCCAATTATAATCAACAACAGACCACACAAAGTGGTGAATAGAGGGGCAATACTTAACAACCTAATTGGAATTAAAACTACCACTGCAATGATAGAAAAGGAGACGAAAATTAGATGTGGATTACTAAATATCAGATCTCTGTCTTCTAAAGCAGTACTAGTAAATGAATTGATATCTGATAATCAAATTGATCTATTCTGTCTTACTGAAACCTGGCTGGGCCATGAAGAATATGTTAGTCTAAATCAGGGATGTCAAACTCATTTCGCATCGTGGGCCACATACGGCCTAGGGAGATGTCAAGTGGGCCAGACCATTAAAATTATACCATACTCTGCTATAAATAACCAAAATATCATGTCTTTCCTTTGTTTTGGTGTAAAGAAGCACAAGAACATTAGGAAAATATTGAAATTTAATGAACTATCCTTTTACAAAACATTTCATGAAACACCTCATATTTCCTTAGACAAATGTGCAATTTACTTTTATCATTCACAAATATGCATTGCAACTGATCCCACTGATTGTACAAAGGCACAAAACTTTAATTGGTACTGAAAAATATAGTAATGCACTTTAAGATTAAAGGAGACTTTTAAAGAAAGGAATTTTTAAACCACTTACACATACGCATATAAAATCTAAATGTAATCCCTGCGTACACCTTACAAACTAAGGAGAGTGATTTTAAATGTGTAATGAAGAAAGTGTTCGCCTGTCCTGTAAATCTGTAAACTTCATACATGAAACATACATACACATACAATACATACTGAAAATGTATGGAGTTGTATGAACAGTAGAATTCCATCACACAACTTCTGTTTTGAAGCTGCTGACTAACATTAAAGTGCACATTTTTTAAATCACCACAGTAAGGATTCATCTTCACAGAGCTGTATTCTTTCAATGCAAACAGTATCTAAGGCAGCATTTTAAAGGTGTTAGTCTAGTCTGGACTTGTATTTGTTCCTGAAACTTGGCATCTTTTGGCCTGTACAAGTGCATCAACACCAGGTGTCATGTCCTGACTAGCTGTCACTTTCAGAATGTCATTTAAGTGCTTGTTTGTGAGCCTTGAACGCATTTTTGTTTTATTGATATTCATCACTGAGAAAATTTGTTCACAAAGGTAGGTTGTCCCAAACATGCACAAAATTTTAGCAGCCAGGGCTGTTAATTTGGGGTACCCTGGTAGTAGATACTGATAAAATCTGTCCAGACCTACAGAGGCAAATTTGCCCTTCAAATCTGCATCACACTGCAAATCAATTATCTCTAGCTGAATTTCGACCGGCAGATCAGAAGCTTTAACTGTGAAAGGTGAGCGAAAAACTGAAAATTCTGTCTCAAGTTCACCAAATACCTGAAAACGTTTCTCAAACTCCCGCAGTAGTCCTGCAATTTTGTCTTTGTACCGTTTCATGTCCGCATCAGGTCTGGTCACACACACATCTCTCAGACAGGGGAAATGAGCAGGGTTGCCATTTGCCAGTTGCATCTCCCACAAAGTCAGCTTCAACTTAAATGCATGTATGTTGTCAGAAAACTGTGTGACAACTTTTTTGCGGCCTTGCAACATTTTGTTCAGATTGTTCAAGTGTTCAGTAATATCAACCAAGAATGCAAGGTCCCGTAGCCATTCCTGAGATTGTAATTCCAACACCGGTTTTCCTTTTTTCTCCATGAACTGTCCGATTTCCTCTCGTAGATCAAAGAAATGCCTCAGCACAGCGCCTCGGCTTAACCATCTCACTTCAGTGTGGTATGGCAGGCTGTGGGTAATGTTGCTGTCGCTGAGAAGTTTGTCAAACTGACGATGGTTCAGACCTCTGGACCGGATGAAATTTACAGTGCGAACAACCACCTCCATGACGTGGTCCATTTTCAGCGACTTGCAACACAATGCCTCCTGGTGCAAAATACAGTGAAATGTCCAGAAACGATCTCCTCCATTAAGGGCTTGTACTTTGTCTTTGAACTTTGTCGCGACACCTGCTTTCTTTCCGACCATGGATGGCGCGCCGTCTGTAGCCAGGCTGACAGCGCGGGACCAGTCCACTCCAACTCTGTCCAATGCAGCAACGACAGAGCCGAAAATGTCCTCGGCTGTTGCGGTGTCCATCATTGGCACCAACTCAAGAAACTCTTCAGTAACAGTCAATGTCTCATCAACTCCTCGAATAAATATGGCCAGTTGGGCCACGTCTGTGATGTCAGTGCTCTCGTCAATTGCCACGGAAAATGCAATAAATGACTTGACTCTCTGTTTCAATTGACTGTCTAAATCTGCCGATAGTTCCGAAATCCTCTCTGCTATAGTATTCCTCGTCAGGCTAATATTGGCAAAAGCTTGTCGCTTCTCGGGACATACAAGTTCAGCCGCCTTCATCATGCATCGTTTAACAAAGTCACCGTCGGAATACGGCTTCGATGCTAATGCTATTTCGCTAGCAATTAGGTAGCTGGCTTTTACCGCTGCTTCACTGACTTCTCGGCTCTGGATGAAAGTTGACTGCTGTTTCCTCAGACCCGCCAGCAATTCGTTAATCTTATCTCTTCTCAGTTGTCCTTGCAAGCCGTCATATTTTTTGCTGTGATGAGTCTCGTAGTGGCGTCGAATATTATATTCCTTCAATACCGAAACTTGTTGCAAACACACCAAGCACGAAGGTTTTCCGTGCATCTCTGTAAATAAATAGGACGTGGTCCATTTTTCTTTGAAAATTCTACACTCCTTATCTACTTTTCTCCGTTTGGATAACGACATTTTGGCTAATGAGGGTGTAGCGGAGAGGTAGAGACCAAGTATTAACAACGTCGTAACAAGCAGCAGATGGCGCATTGATACCGTCTGCTGTTTTCAGTCTGTCTCAGTGATGCGGCTTGTCTTCTACTCTGATGGAAAGAGTGCGCCCCTTAGCGGATAATCCATGAATTGCAACGAATTAAAAATATTAATTCCATGTCTTTTATGCATTTTTTCCACTTTCAAATTATCCTGCGGGCCTGATCGAACCTCCTTGGGGGCCGGTTCCGGCCCGCGGGCCGTATGTTTGACACCCCTGGTCTAAATGAAGCGACTCCTCCCAGTCATATTAATACTCAAATTCCTAGAGGCTCCAGCCGAGGAGGGGGAGTTGCAGCCATATTTGATTCAAGCCTGTTAATTAATCCTAAACCCAAACTAAATTATAACTCTTTTGAAAGCCTTGTTCTTAATCTTCAACATCCAACACGGAAATCAGAACAGCCAATTATATTTGTTGTTGTCTACCGAGCTCCAGGTCCGTATTCTGAATTTTTATCTGAATTCTCAGAGTTTTTATCATGTGTAGTCCTTAAATCAGACAAAGTACTTATTGTAGGTGATTTTAATATCCATGTGGACGTTGACAGCAATAGCCTTACTACTGCTTTCAACACATTACTGGATTCAATCGGTTTCAGTCAGACTGTGCACAAGGCGACGCACTGTTTTAACCACACCCTCGACCTTGTGCTGGCATATGGTATTGAAATTGAGGACTTAAGAATATTTCCGCAGAATTTGGTATTATCAGATCATTTTTAATTACTTTTGAATTCTTGCTACCTGACCATACTAAACTAGATAATGGCTTCTACACTAGATGCCTATCTGACAGTGCTATAGCTAAATTTAAGGAAGATATTACAACAGCATTTGACTCTATGTCGTGCCTTAGAATAACAGAGGACCTCTATGTTAACCTTAGTCCCTCTCGGGTTGATGGCATTTGTGGACGGTGCTGCGACTTGCCTTACGGACGACCTTGGACTCTGTCGCTCCTCTCAAAAAGAAGACGATGAAGCGAAGGAAAAAGCTCCTTGGTATAACGAACAAACTCGCAGATTGAAACAAGTCTCGCAAACCTCGAGGGTAAGTGGCGCTCCACCAAAGTGGAAGAATCCCCGTCTGGATTGGCAAGAAAGTCTCAAAAACGCAAAGAGGCCCGAAAAAAAAGCCAGATCAGACTATTACTCTTCACTAATAGAAGAAAATAAGAACAACCCAAGGTTTTCTTTTCAGCACTGTAGCCAGGCTGACAGACAGTCATAGCTCTACTGAGCCATCTATTCCTCTAGCTCTGAGTAGTGATGACTTCATGAGCTTCTTCAATGATAAAATTATAACAATTAGAGATAAAATTAATCACCTTTTGCCCTCAACTTCTAACAGTTCATCTTTAAATACAGGACCGCTAGAACGGAACGACTAATCCGGACATATACTTAGACTGCTTTTATCCTATAGACCTTCAACAATTAATGTTAAAGATATCCTCAGCTAAGCCATCTACCTGTCTCTTGGACCCCATCCCAACGAGGCTACTCAAAGAAGCGTTTACGTCGGTAAACACTTCACTACTAGATATGATCAATATGTCCTTATTAACAGGTTATGTACCGCAGTCATTTAAAATAGCTGTGATAAAACCTCTTTTGGAAAAAACCGACCCTGGATCCTGAGGTCTTAGCAAACTATAGACCTATATCTAACCTTCCCTTTCTATCCAAGATCCTTGAGAAGGTGGTTGCTAATCAGTTATGTGATTTTCTACATAGCAACAGTTTATTTGATGATTTTCAATCAGGATTTAGAAAGAATCATAGCACAGAGACGGCACTGGTGAAAATTACTAATGACCTTCTAACAGCTGCAGACAAAGGACTTGTCTCCATTCTTGTTTTACTAGATCTTAGTGCTGCTTTTGACACTATTGATCATACAATCCTGTTACAGAGATTAGAACACTTAGTCGGAATTAAAGGAACTGCACTAAAATGGTTTAAGTCTTATTTCTCTGAGCGATCCCAATTTGTTAACATTAACGATAAACCCTCCAAGCACGCCAAAGTCAGCCATGGCGTTCCTCAAGGCTCAGTGCTTGGACCAATTCTATTTTCCTTATATATGCTTCCTCTAGGACATATTATTAGGAAACACTCAATTAATTATCACTGCTACGCAGACGATACCCAATTATATCTGTCAATTAAGCCAGATGAAAGTGGTCAGTTAGCAAGACTTCAAACGTGTGTTGAGGATATAAAATCCTGGATGACCCACAACTTCCTGATGTTAAACTCAGACAAAACGGAAGTTATTGTGATAGGACCAACGCACTGCCGAACCGTTCGTTGAAAGATATAGCTACTCTGGATGGTATTGCCCTGGCCTCCAGCACTGCGGTCAGAAATTTGGGAGTTATTTTTGATCAGGATATATCCTTCAACGCCCATTTAAAACAAACCTCAAGAATAGCCTTTTTCCATCTTCGTAACATTGCCAAAATCAGGAATATCCTGTCTCAGAATGATGCTGAAAAACTAGTCCATGCATTCGTTACTTCTAGACTAGATTACTGCAATTCCTTATTATCAGGTTGTCCAAATAAGTCCCTTAAGGCTCTCCAGCTGATCCAGAATGCTGCAGCACGCTTGTTCTGTGACGAGAACTAAGAGAAGAGATCATATTTCTCCTGTATTAGCTTCTCTGCATTGGCTTCCTGTGAAGTCTAGGATCGAATTTAAAATCCTCCTCCTGACTTACAAAGCTCTAAATGGTCAAGCACCATCATACCTAGAAGAGCTCTTAGTACCTTATTGTCCCACTAGGGCACTCGCGCCTCCGGAATGCGGGGCTACTTGTGGTTCCTAGAGTCTCTGGAAGTAGACGCGGCGGGGCCGGGCGTTCAGCTATCAGGCTCGCTTCTGTGGAACCAGCTTCCAGTCTCGGTTCGAGGGGCCGACACCGTCGCCACATTCAAGAGTAAACTGAAAACCCTCCTCTTTGACAAAGCTTATAGTTAGGGAGTGAGGAGTTGCAGCGTCCACCTAACCCGGCCCACCTGCTTCTCCTCGTAGTTAGTTATGCTATTACAATTCTAGACTGCAGGGGTTGCTGTTTCCTTCCTATGACACACTGAGCTGCTCTCTCTTCTCTACTTGTTACTTCTGTATGCATCCTGTCCCAGAATTGCTTGTTACTAATCTAGCTCTGGGGAGTTTACTCCCCGGAGTCCTTATGTTTCTTCTTCGCAGAGCTATGCTCTGTGATTCTCTGCAAATCCCGGCCGCATCCTGCTGCATCCTGCTGCATCCTGCTGCATCCTGCTGCATCCTGCTGCATCCGCTGCATCCTGCTGCATCCGCTGCATCCTGCTGCATCCGCCGCATCCACCCATGCTCTGCAGCGCCACGTTACATCCCGCAACGCCCTGCTGTGATGCTCCTATGCACAGAGTAGTCTGGATCCGGTATAGGGGACTGCACTACTCAGTATGACACGATGTGCCCTGCTATGACATGAACTTCCACGATGACCTTCGAAGTCACTGTTCCATTATCTTTATTGTGACTATTATGTGCCACTGTTCATCACACCCCCAACTGGCCCGTCAGACACCGCCTACCAAGAGTCTGGGTCTGCCGAGGTTTCTTCCTAAAAGGGAGTTTTTCCTTGCCACTGTCACGATAGCCACTGCTAATGCTTGCTCTTGATGGAATTACTTTAATTGTTGGGGTTTTGGAAAGTGTCTCGAGATAACTTTTGTTATGATTTGATACTATAAATAAAATTGAATTGAATTGAATTAAATTCAGGTATTTTCCCAGCTATTTGGAACCAAGAACTGTTAAACCCAATCCACAAAAATGGAGACAAGTTTGACCCAAATAACTAAAGAGGAATCTGTGTGACCAGTAACCTGGCAAAACTATTCTGCAGCATAATAAATGGCAGAATCTTACAATTCATTAGTGAACACAATATCCTGAGCAAAAGCCAAATTGGATTCCTCCCAAAATATCAAACTTCAGTCCACATCTTTACTCTCCCCATCCATTGACAAACAATGAAATCAGAACAAAGGAAAAGTCTTTTTATGTTTTGTAGACTTTAAAAAAGCATTCTTTTTAAAGCCTCAAAAACACAATCAGCGATCAAAAGGCCTCCCCACATTCTGTCATATCTGACAATCTCTTGTCCAGCAGAGAAGGCCCTGCTGGCCCTGACGGCCAACCTCTGATCCATCGGCATAAATCTGATCTAACAGTTGCAGGGACAAAGAACATAAAATTTGTGAAAAGCAATTTTTGAAGGGGACACAAATAATACAGCCACAATTATACTTGTAGAGGATATGTGTACATAGAGGACAGCCTTAATACTATCATTAGTTTAGCATGGAGACTGTACCATTATCCTTTTCAGTGTTTCTCTTGATTCAATGAAAGATTTGACTAAATTGACCAAAATATTCTTTAAAACCATTTATTTATTTTTAAGTTGTTTATAATCAAGCCACAAAAATACCTTAAAACATAATTACTTATTTTGATAAGTGTCCCCATATAAAATAAATACAATGCTTTTGTACATTTGTTAAATTAGCTGATCATAATGTAAATTATTGAGCCACTGGTAAGCTCATCTGCTCACCCTGACAGCCATACACCTCCAAAAATATTAACTAAGCTGAAACAAACTTACCCGAGATTCTACACCTGACTGTCCCTGGTCTCCCTGTTTCTCAGTCCTTTCTGTCTTCTTTGCCTGTGACATAGTGACATTAGTATTTCCATAAGCACCCATTCTTATAAAGATGTTACCAAATTGTCTTGATATGAGGACTTATTGTACTTACTTGGCATTTTGGTGTACTAAAAAAGGATCTTATGTCTGTTTTTCTTTTCTCTATCATTTTATCTGGGCATATATATTTAACTGCAGTAAACCTACTGATCAGCCATAGCAAACTTTTTTTTTGTCATGACTAATTCATTAATTACTCAGCATCATTTCTATTTGAGAAAAAAAAAACTTCATCCGATGTTTAATGTGAATATAATAGCCTTGAACAGCCGACTTACTACATTCCTGTCACTACCTGATGTGACTGTAGGCTTGTTCGAGATGAGCCAGGTCTGTGCAGAATCAATCACCGGCAATCACCGCCCAATGCATGCTGGGTAGATTTGTGTCCGACTTGCTCTGACGTCATGCACACGTGGTCAACGATAACCTCACAAGATCAAGACGGCTGCAGGTTTGAGACCCAGGCAGCGCAGTTTCTTGTCACCAACTGCAAAACCCAGGCGGATCCAGGGGCATGCTGGGAAACACCGGCCTCTCAGCTGATCTAACACCTGATTGGTTCAGAATCGACTCAACATGATGACATTTTATATAAACTTTGTATTGATTTTGAATTGGAGGGATTTTAACTGTTATGTGTCTGATTTAAAGGCTTATTCTGTACAGAACACATGTGTGGCTGATAGTTACGTTTAGAAGTCAGAGAGACTAAATCTGTTCAGATTACGGATCATCTACAGTCTGTTGGTAATTAAAATCAGCAACAGATCGCATGTAGAGTATTTTGACAGCTACTTTGTCATAATAATAACAACTGGAGACTGTGTACAAGCTGATATATGGGTCTGATAACATTTTATTAAATCGGAATCGGACCACAGTGTTTCTGTCACTTCCTGTTCAGCCTGAAGGCTGCTGGAGTCAGCTGGAAACTGTCCCACTTGAGAGTGGACTTTTGTCACCGCCCCCGGCTGCTGCTGCCTGCTCTTGTCTACTTTACAGGCGAGGTGCAGTTCATCTCAAACGAGCCTTGTGAGTCGAGTGCAGATCCTAACGTACAGCAGGCAGTGGACCAAGCCACTGTGACGCAAGGGAGGGGGACTAAAAATGTTTCTAAACTTAAAAAAGCATTTTTGGGGGGTTGTTGTTGTTTTACTACTTATATGGAGGGGGTCCTGACCTCCCCGACCCCCCCTGGGATTTAAGCTTATGCTCTGATCTACAGATCGAGTCATAACAATGAATATTCTGATTAATAGTGGATGGCTTGTGGGTGAAATAATGTATAAATAATGAGGAAAATATAACTGAACATAGCAGACAGCAGAACAGACTATGTGCGCATTTACACATTGTTATCATTTTTACACACAGTGCGAACAGGATTACGGCTGCCGGTGCCACACTATCATTTACAGAGACCCAACAATTCCCCCAAGAGCAAGCATTTGGTAGCCTGGAAATCCAGACCCGAATCCGAAAGGATTAAGGGTCTGAATCGAGTATTGAATGTGGCATAGAGTAATGAAAGTCTTGAGGTGCGGCACCAAGCATGCATTTGAAAATCTCACGGCACACAATTGGATAACATTACAACCAATCACAACACCACATGGGGTGATGTATCCAGAGCCCCATACGCTTAGCTACCAGCGGAGCTAACTGGTAGATTTAACTGTTGTCATCCATTTAGCTCGCCTCTGGCCCATCTATATCAGATACACCGATGTGATTGGTGCAGCCCAGATACAAGTGCATAGTTAATGAGCAGCATTACTCGATGCCAGAGTAACTCGCTGAGCAAATTAAAATTGTGCTCTCGAAAGAATTCTGAATTTACAGGGTAAGCATTTGGTGCAACATTGGACCTTTCTCTGTAGGGAACCATCAACATTGCATCACTCTCACACACACACACACATATATATATTGTGTTTGCACCGCAGCAACTAGGAAAGAGCGTTTTGATGGACTTTTTGAACGTAGAGTTGGTACTCTCCCAGCACATGAGGAACTTTGTACAATAATTGGTCCAGACGTCAGTGTACGTCTCTGATCGATCAAATGAGCCATGCAGCACCGGCAACAGACATTTTAAAAACCTAGCTAACTAGTCTGCCAAAATAGTAGATTAATGCTTCATCCACACACTCTTCTCACAGCATAGAAAGCACATTACTTTGTGCTAAGCTAGGCTAAATCTGTCCTGGACCTGGATCTCATATTTGTTCATCAGTGTTTGTACCTGAGAGTTTCCAGTGTCCAGTGAGGATCCTTCAGTCCTGCTGACAGTAGCTTCATTCCTGAGTCTCCTGGATGATTGTAGCTCAGGTCCAGCTCTCTCAGATGGGAGGGGTTGGAGCTCAGAGCTGAGACCAGAGAAGAACAGCCTTCCTCTGAGATCAGACAGCCTGACAGACTGCAAACACACACACAAACACACACACACACAGGAACCCTCTGTCAACACACGGAGCAATGTGTTTGTTTTGTTTGTTTGTTGCCCAGGTACATTTTGGTCCAGATTTAGAATACACCTTTAAAATCATCTGTGGCATTACTGCCAAAGTTTATCATATCAACAGACACAAAGCTACATGTTAGCTGTTTTATCAACTAAAGTTAATCAGAGTTTACATGGTCATCAGTTGAATGGGTTAATGAATCCTCACCTGAGAGTCTCCAGTCTGCAGTGTGGACTCTTCAGTCCATCAGAGATCAGCTTCACTCCTGAATCCTTCAGGTCATTGTTACTCAGGTCCAGCTCTCTCAGACTAGAGGCCTGGGAGCTGAGAACTGAGGACAGAGCTTCACAGCTTCTCTCTGACAGGTTACAGTCACTCAGTCTGGAGAGACAACAGGAAGGAAACAATATATTTATGTTTCTCTCCTGTTGAAAGATAGAGTATTTATTAATGAATAAACACACTTACAGAGCTTTCTTGGAGGCTTTGACCACTGGCAGCAGCCTCAGAAGAGCCTTCTCTGAAGCAGAGTATTTCTTCAGGTCAAACACGTCCAGATCTTCTTCTGATGACAGTAAGATGAAGACCAGAGCTGACCAGTCAGCAGGAGACAGAGTATCTGTGGAGAGACGTCCTGATCTCAGAGACCGTTGGATCTCCTCCACTAGAGAACGATCATTCAGTTCATTCAGACAGTGGAACAGATTGATGCATCTCTCTGCAATCCGATTCTTATTAATCTTCTTCTTGATGTACTCCACTGTTTCCTGATTAGTCTCTGAGCTACTTTCCGTTTGTGTCAGCAGGCCTCGTAGGAGATTCTGATTGGTCTTCAGCGAAAGACCCAGGAGAAAGCGGAGGAATAAGTCCAGGTGTCCATTTGGACTCTGTAAGGCCTTGTCCACTGCACTCTGGTAGAACGATGCTGCTTTGTCCCTGAAAACTTTAGACAACCAGGTGTTTTTCTGTTTCTCCAATAGCGGATTGACTCCAGAGTTGGTGAAGGTCAGATGGACATGAAAAGCAGCCAGGAACTCCTGAACACTCAGATGGACGAAGCAGAACACCTTGTCCTGGTACAGTCCTCTCTCCTCTTTAAAGATCTGTGTGAACACTCCTGAGTACATTGAGGCTGCTTTGATATTGATGCCACACTCTGTCAGGTCTGATTCGTAGAAGATCAGGTTGCCTTTCTGCAGCTGCTCAAAAGCTAGTTTTCCCAGAGACTCGATCATCTTCCTATTCTCTTCACTCCAGGGTGAATCTGTCTCAGCTCCTCCGTCATACTTGATGTTCTTCACTTTGGACTGAACCACCAGTAAGTGTATGTACATCTCAGTCAGGGTCTTGGGCAGTTCTCCTCCCTCTCCGGTCTTCAACACATCCTCCAGAACTGTAGCACTGATCCAGCAGAAGACTGGGATGTGACACATGATGTGGAGGCTTCGTGATGTCTTGATGTGGGAGATGATTCTGCTGGCCTGCTCCTCAGCTGTGAATCTCTTCCTGATGTACTCCTCCTTCTGTGGGTCAGTGAACCCTCTGATCTCTGTCACCATGTCTACACACCCTGGAGGGATCTGATTTGCTGCTGCAGGTCGTGTGGTTATCCAGAGGCGAGCAGAGGGAAGAAGATTCCCCGTGATGAGGTTTGTCAGCAGCACACCCACTGAGGTGGACTTTGTAACATCAGTCAGGATTTCAGTGTTGTGGAAGTTCAGAGGAAGTCGACACTCATCCAGACCGTCAAAGATGAACACAACCTGGAACTCTTCAAACCTGTAGATTCCTGCTTCTTTGGTGTCACTAAAGAACAAATGAACGAGTTCCACCAAGCTGAACTTTTTCTTTTTCAGCCCATTCAGCTCTCTGAAAGTGAATGGAAATGTGAACTGGATGTCCTGGTTAGCTTTGTCTTCAGCCCAGTCCAGAGTGAACTTCTGTGTTAAGACTGTTTTCCCGATGCCAGCCACTCCCTTAGTCATCACTGTTCTGATTGGTTCCTCTCTTCCAGGTGGGGTTTTAAAGATGTCTTTACATATGATTGTTGTTTCTGGTCTGTCTGGTTTCCAGGATGCTGCTTCAATCTGTCTGACCTCATGTTCAACATTGACCTCTTCAGTCTCTCTGTCTGTGATGTAGATCTCTGTGAACATCTTATTCAGAAGGGTTTTGTTTCCAGCTTTAGCAATCCCCTCAAACACACACAGAAACTTATTTTGTGAGTTAGATTTGACTTTTTGCTGGCACGAAGCAAGAATATCTGAAAACATAAAACAATGAAATCAATGAGGGGTTGTTGCAGTTAATGTCTGTGTTCATTTCAGTTTTTCTGAAATCTATTTAGGAGATTAATTTATTCAAAATTACTTATTATTCCTCAACAACAACTGATATGTTGTGTCCAAGTCATGCATCCATGAACTCTGTGGTCTCCAAAGAAACCAGAAGGTGTATGACTTAATTACAGTGGGATTGGAATTTTGTGCAATTTGTTTCTCACATTGGCATCAGTGTGTGCAACAAAAAAGAGCCAACAAAAACTGGATTGTCTGACTTTGTTTCATAAACTTTTGTTCTTGGAGACACTTTACATTTTGTGTCTGTGGTAGATGTGTGTTTGGTAGCTTGTTCTGTTGTAAGCACCATTTATATGTCTATCTTTGTAGATAAGAGGGAGACATTGGCCTCAAATCTAATGTTATGATATGTTTGATTTTTTTGTTACATCCATTTTCTATTTCATAATATGATGACTTACCTGCAGGTTCTGAGATGGTGTTTGATAAATTCTTCAGTAGCTCATTCTGATTAATCTTCACTAAAACTATTCCGGTCACTTTAATGGTGTTCATACTGTAGGTCGAGAGCATCTGGTCCACTGTCTTCATTCTGTTTACCTTCTCCAGTTTGCTCTTTGGGATTGCTGGGAAGTCTTCAAGGGCCCCTTTCTGCTGCAGGTACCACTTAAATTTTTCAAAGTCCTCAGCTCCCAACTCTTCTAAAGTTCTAAAGATGACCTCTTGAGGTGTCTCCATCTTTTGTCCCTACAAAGATCCAAAAGATATCAAAAGAACATTGTCAACTTATAGAACATTTTTTGCATTAAAAATACTCAGATTATCAAAACAGACCAATTTTGTAAATTGAGATGTGATGACAATTTTTTATTAGTTTTAAGTAGAAGCAGAAAAATATTGATGTAGAAATCTGTGCACATACAACTTAATACTCAAGAACATGGATTCATGAACCAAGAATATGGAGGAGAGAGGCCTGCAACAATTACCAACCACTTGGACAAAGTGATACATTTGAATAAACCTTAATGCAGGGCTCTCAAGTCTCACACATTTCAACCAGTTCACATGCACACGTGCCACACCTTGTATTTCTCACGCTGATGAAGGCACAAATGCACTGAAAGTGATAATTGACACACCTCATTTGATGCTTCAATGTCTTATTGTACTCTGAAATGAAAGAATAGATCAAATAAACAACTGAAGTTAAAAAAGAAATCATGAAATCAATTTATAAACCAAAATGTATTCTAAACTTTTGAGTCATCAAAGTAGCCCCCTTTGGCAGATATAACAGCTGGACACACTCGTAAGTAAAATTTATTTGTATAGCACATTTCACAGATAAAAATCACAAAGTGCTTCACAACGAAATGCAATTCAACACAAGAAGTCACAATACGAGCACATTGAAATACAAACAGAAAATATAACAAACAACCATAGAAAACCCATCGACTAAGTAAAAGCCTGCTTGAACAGCAGAGTCTTCAGCTGCCCCTTAAAAGATTCGACAGAATCCACACAACGTAGCGAGAGAGGCAAGTCATCCCACAGCCTAGGAGCCACTGCTTGGAATGACCGATCACCTCTAGTTTTAAAATTAGTGCGGGGAACCATTAATAGCATCTGACCTAATGATCTCAGACTACGGGTGGGGGTATGTAGCTGTATCAAATCAGAGATGTATGAAGGAACCTGACCGTGCAAGGCTCTGAAAGTAATGACCAGGATTTTAAATTGAATTCTATACTGGACTGGTAACCAGTGAAGAGCTGCTAAAACAGGCGTGATGTGTGCTCTTTTGTTAATGTGCATTAAAAGCCTTGCAGCAGAGTTCTGAACAGTCTGGAGACGATAAATCTGATTCTTACTCAGACAAGTAAAAAGACTGTTGCAGTAATCTAAGCGTGAAGAAATAAAAGCATGAATGATCATCTCTAATTCATCCTTAGTGACAAGTGGTCTTAACTTAGAGATATTTCTCAGGTGGAAGAAACAGTTCCTAACTAATAGTTTAGAGTGGTGATCCAACGACATAGCTGAGTCAAAAACCACACCTAAGCTCCTGAGACTCGGCTGGACAGACAAGCCTAAGTCCCCAATATGATGCTTTATCTCAGGGATACGACTTTCAGGGGCAATAATTAGAGTTCTGTTCTGTAGTTCTGGCATAGCTTGGACTTATGTTTTGGGTCATTATCTTGCTGTAGGATGAACCCCTGACCAACTAGGTGCAAACAGCCCCAGACCATCACGCTTCCTCCTCCATGTTTGACAGTTGATGTCACACACTGAGGAACCATCCTTTCGCCTACTCGACGGCATACAACAATCCTGCGTGATGAACTGAAGATTTCAAATTTTGATTTATCAGTCCATAGCACCTTCTTCCAGTCTTCAGTAGTCCATTGACGATGTTTCTTGGCCCAGGCAAGCCTCTTTTTCTTATTCTGATGTCTTAGCAATGGCTTTCTTGCTGCAACTCGACCTATCAAACCTGCAGCTCCAAGTCTTCTCTTTACAGTTGAAACTGAGATTTGCTTATTACGACCACTATTAAGCTGTGCTTGAAGCTGTTGTCTTGTGAGTCGCCTATCATGCAAGCTGTTGACTCTCAGAAACTTGTCTTCTGAATCTGTTGTGGATTTGGGTCTGCCAGACCTCTTCCTGTCCAACATGGCATCATGACTTTGCGTAAATATACACGCCACTTTCATAAAGCCAAATGGCGTGTTATTGTACGCATTTTCAGGTATCCACGTGTATGTCTACGCTGTATACAGCTGATGTAAACATACCCACCACGTGGCCTCGCCACATTGCGTGTTATCGCGAGAACGCAACGTACTATCGCGAGAATGTCACACGCCTGTTAAAAAAAAAAAATGGTTGGGTTTAGGAAAAGAACACAGGGAAAGGCTTTAGTAACAAAACAGTGACAAAAACATGGAAAATAACAACAAAAACACGCTTAGGAAAACAATAAATGGTTGGGTTTAGGAAAGAAACATTGTGTAAGGCTTATTAAAAAAAAAGAATTACAAAAAAACCCGGCTGAAATGGCGGAAAAAACGCCACACACAGGACGCCACCCCAAACCTACCTCCTTACTCAATCCCCCGTTTCTTTATACTACTCGCTACGGCGGAAATTGACTCGCAATGTAGGTCAATGGCAGCCAATTTGCATTGATATACACGCAAAAATGCGATTATGCATCTTGATAACACGCAAAAACGGAATACAAATTGGCGTGTCATACATACGCCAATTCATGAGATCAGTCTGTCCTGTCAGAGTTTCCCCCAGTTTCTAAGTGCCTTTTGATGGTGAAGAATATTGTACTCACTGACACCTGGACTTTCTCTGTAGGAAATTTTTAAGTGCTATGATGTTCTGTCTCTCTTCCATTGTTAACTGCCTTTTTTTCGCCATTTTTATAGCAACACAGAGGGGGTTGTAAGTAATCCAGACCAGTTGGAACACCTGTGGGAATTGGTAGCACCAACTTTCAAAGCTTGATCAACCTCCATTGCTGCAGAACAGCTTTACATTGTTAACCCATTTCTTGTTCCCTGAAAAAAGGCCTTTCTGTAAAATTCTGAAATGTACATTATTTTTCAGTTTTGGGTAACCTTTCTTTTTTTTAACCTCAGGATTTTTACCACTTACCTTTGTACCATTTCAAGCTATTCAATGGACTTGAACTCCTAAAATTTCAATAAAAAACTGGAAAATTTGGGGTGTTCTAAAACTTCCTCTAAAGGCATGAGAGCAACTTTTTTAAAGGCCTTCATCACGTAAGGTTTCCATCTGTGGTTGTAAGCCCTGACTGCAGTATGCAGATTGAGGCGTAGCTCAACGTGGGTGGAGCTAAACGTTTGACTCCACCCACTTGCCCAATAGCAACAGAAGAGGAAGAATGTGTGTTTCTTTTATAAATCTTTATTAAATCTTTACGATACAAAAAGTACAGTACAGAACAATCAGTCATTAATACAGAAAAAAACATTAGTGAAGAGCAGAGCCAGGGGGAGTTTCAAATAAATACATTAAAAATAGAGCATAACTGAATGGTTTTAGCAGCTTTCTTATTTTTTGAGTCATAGATGGTTTTGACATAGCCTACTGCTTGGTTTTCTTACCAAAAGCAATAAAAGAAGGTTTAGAGTTAGGAAGAACGTGTGTCTGAGGGAAAAACACAGGACTTTCACCTCTTAGGCCTACATCCACCCAACCGTCCATTGCTGTCTCACGTCCTCAAGAGACCGTGGCTCATTCCCAGCAAGTCACGTTTGCTTTCCCCGTTCTGATTCTCCTAATACCAAATGGTTCTTCTTTTCCTAAACCCAACCCCATTGTTTCTTTCCATTTTTATAATAATAATTAAAAAATATATATATATATATATAGAGAGAGAGCGAGAGAGAGAGAGAGAGATTATGTTTATTATTATTATTTTTATTATTATTATTATTATTATTATTATAATAATCGCTGTCCGTAGGTAGTGATGAAAAAGGGTTTGAAAACCCATTCATTTAACCTTTTTTTTGAACCGAGAGCGGCATCTAGTGAGCTCAGAAAGTAAGGACACTGGTTTGCGAAGCTTCATTTGACCATCACCATCTGTAGGTGCTGCATTGACATTTGAGAATATGCTGCCCGATTTCCGCCACCAGATGGCACCGGCGCAGAGTCAAACGTTTAGCTCCGCCCACATTTAGCCCAACCCCGATCTGCGTACTGCAGTCAGGTGCAATTGGTGGTTGTTGCTTCAGCTGTAGTTACAGTCTGACGCCACCAGGTGGAGACACTACATCAGGAATATATCAGCTGTAGTAACAGGCTGACACATATCAGCTGTAGTTACAGACTGACACCAACAGGTGGAGACACTACATCAGGAATATATCAGCTGTAGTTACAGACTGACCGCACCAGGTGGAGACACTACATCAGGAATATATCAGCTGTAGTTACAGACTGACACCAACAGGTGGAGACACTACATCAGGAATATATCAGCTGTAGTTACAGACTGACCGCACCAGGTGGAGACACTACATCAGGAATATATCAGCTGTAGTTACAGACTGACACCAACAGGTGGAGACACTACATCAGGAATATATCAGCTGTAGTTACAGACTGACACCAACGGGTGGAGACACTACATCAGGAATATATCAGCTGTAGTTACAGACTGACACCACCAGGTGGAGACACTACATCAGGAATATATCAGCTGTAGTTGCAGTTAGAGACGGCCGCCCAGGTGGAGACACTACATCAGGAATATATCAGCTGTAGTTACAGCTTACGACCAACAGGTGGAGACACTACATCTGGAATATATCAGCTGTAGTTACAGACTGACACCAACAGGTGGAGACACTACATCAGGAATATATCAGCTGTAGTTAGAGACTGAACCAACCGGTGGAGAACTACATCAGGAATATATCAGCTGTAGTTACAGACTGACCGACACGTGGAGAACTACATCAGGAATATATCAGCTGTAGTTACAGACTGACACCAACAGGTGGAGACACTACATCAGGAATATATCAGCTGTAGTTACAGACTGACACCACCAGGTGGAGACACTACATCAGGAATATATCAGCTGTAGTTACAGACTGACACCAACAGGTGGAGACACTACATCAGGAATATATCAGCTGTAGTTACAGACTGACACCAACAGGTGGAGACACTACATCAGGAATATATCAGCTGTAGTTACAGACTGACACCAACAGGTGGAGACACTACATCAGGAATATATCAGCTGTAGTTACAGACTGACACCACCAGGTGGAAACACTACATCAGGAATATATCAGCTGTAGTTACAGACTGACACCACCAGGTGGAGACACTACATCAGGAATATATCAGCTGTACACTGTAAAAAAGTACAGACCCATTTAGTTATGTCCA
The DNA here is from genome assembly GCF_010015445.1 of Perca fluviatilis. Lineage (NCBI taxonomy): Eukaryota > Metazoa > Chordata > Actinopteri > Perciformes > Percidae > Perca > Perca fluviatilis. Next base: position 263,383 of record NC_053130.1, read on the forward strand.
CTTATTTCTTATTTTTAACTGAACACGCTTATACAAGTTTTGGATTTTGAACTCAACTTTATGAGTTTTTGAAAGTTAAACTTGCATTTATTCATTGGGTCCACTATTTAAATTTTTTTATCAGATATGTATGTGTTGATTGAACTTGGGTATGTAAGTTATCAGTTGAAAAAAAAAAGTGTATGTGTTGCAACAAAAAATGGTTGCCTTTTGATTTTAAAATAACCTGTCTTCACAGCATAGTTAAAGCATGGACAGAATAAATTGATTATACACCGCAGATAAGTGATGTAGCCTATGCAAATTTCTACTAAAATACAACAAGTGTTGTGGCAAACAACAAAGCACTAGTGGGAGGAGGGAGTACCTGTCAAAGGCTTGTGAATTGTGAATTTGGCATTTCACTCTTCTCATATTGAAATGTACTTGAAAAGTACTTTTCAAAAGTCAAACAGCTCCGCCCACATTTAGCCCAACCCCAATCTACATACTGCAGTCAGGTGCAATTGGTTCATTGGCTGGTCAATTCCCATGATGCAAGGCGGTAAATAGAGTTGGGTTAAAATTTGCTGAAAAGTTTGCAATTTGTTCGAATTGTTTGTTTGAATTCCGTTTATTAAACGTGTGCTTGAATGTAGTGTTTTGTTGCCTGGTAATTGTCATTGTTGTGCTGGTTTACATTTGTAACCATGAGTTAAGTGACTGTTATGTTTGATAAGAAGAGCTGGAGTATTGCAGCATTAGACTTTGAGCAGTAATAGGCTTCCTTCAGCTATTAATCTGCAGTGTGTCACTTCATTAGCCCAAGTGACACAAGATCAGAGGCTTTAGAGGGACCCCTATTTTGCATGGGGCCCTGGGGCGGCTGCACCCAAGCACCCACACTATCTCCACTATAAATGTGGTTATGTTATTGTAACTTTAAACTGTGAGTTGTAATAAAGCAGAAAAGTATGTCTGTTATACTAGGCAAGGAAGGTTTCTTGCATTATTAAAGAAAGTAATTTATTTGTTTTAACTTAAAGTATGAAGTTAAACTAAGTAATTAAAAGTTAAATCAACTAAAATAACAACTTTAACAAAACTAGAACACTGTAGTTACATCACCCTCATTAACTTTAATTTCTAAGTTGAAACAAAAGCAGTCTTCAAGTTGAGTGAACTTCGATTTTCAAGGCTAAAGGTGAACTTTCATTTCCAAGTTAAACTACCATGAAATTTATTACAGTGTGTGATCTTTTAGTAAAAACATTAGTCTGCTTAAGTTGAAAGTATAAGTTCAATTGCTGCCTTAAAAACATGAGTACACCTAACTTGAAAAGACAATTGGTATGAATACAGTTAGTTGAAATTAAATGTAAAATTGTATGTTTGTTTAACAAAAGGAAGCAAGTTTCCTTGAATATACAATGTAAGATAGATGGTTGTTTTAACTCACAGTATCAAGTTCTAACAATAAATTATTATTAATTAAACATCTTCACTAACTTACCTTCGTGAGTTGAAATAGCATACATTTGTATTTTTGCTTGACAAGAGGAAGCAAGTTTCCTTGAGTGGACAATGTAGTATTGATAGTTGTTTTAAATCACAGTATCAAGTTCAAACAATAAATGATCATTAATTAAACATATTCTATAATCTAACTTTGTGGGTTGAAACAACACTATTCTTAATGTTGGCTTTACTCACATTTTTAAGGCAGCAATTGAACTTAAATTTTTAAGTAGAACCACCCTGATAATTTTTACAGTGTAGTTACAGACTGACACCAACAGGTGGAGACACTACATCAGGAATATATCAGCTGTAGTTACAGACTGACACCACCAGGTGGAGACACTACATCAGGAATATATCAGCTGTAGTTACAGACTGACACCACCAGGTGGAGACACTACATCAGGAATATATCAGCTGTAGTTACAGACTGACACCAACAGGTGGAGACACTACATCAGGAATATATCAGCTGTAGTTACAGACTGACACCACCAGGTGGAGACACTACATCAGGAATATATCAGCTGTAGTTACAGACTGACACCAACAGGTGGAGACACTACATCAGGAATATATCAGCTGTAGTTACAGACTGACACCACCAGGTGGAGACACTACATCAGGAATATATCAGCTGTAGTTACAGACTGACACCACCAGGTGGAGACACTACATCAGGAATATATTCATCAGCAGGTAGAACATGTTCAATGTTAAAATATTTACAGACATTAATAAATGTAGTTTTCAGTGTAACTGAGCAAATTACCTCAACTCCACAACTTTGATTTGATAACTTTATTTACTTTTTAGATTCAGATTAATAATTCAAATGTAATCATCAAATACATAACGTTTTATTTATTATTATTAGGGATAAAGATAAAACTAGTCATTAAAAGGAGCTCCAGCTTTAAAAGATGTCTGATGAGAGAGTCGCTTGATGCTGTCTTGATTGTATATAAAATTTATTTCATCAAAGATTCCAGCATAATCCAAGCCTGCAGTTGCTCGGTGAGTTACACAGCCGAAAGGTAACTCCCTTTTCTCATCTTCACACAAGCTTTTTAAAGAATGATAATTATATAAGGAAATGTGAGTTGGCAAGGTAGAGGTTAGAGTCAATTTGAGTAAAAACAAGTTAAGAAATTATAAGATAAGCCTTTATTAAGTTATTCAACCCAAAATGAGCTGGCAGTTAAAGTCCCTCTAAGATAGTTATACAACGGATTGTCAACAGCCATAGAAAGGTAAAGTAAACCATTAACCCCAGTCCCTGTCCAGTGTGCTCAGAATGACTTGGCACATTTGAGTTTAAAATATTACCTTAATGCATAGAATGTACCATTAACCTTATAATGGAATACATGAGCTCATCAGATACTACACCAGTAATCATTAGAATACAATAATATAATTTAGGCTATTCTGCAGAATGAGGACTTTAACTTTTGGTAGTCATAGTTTATTTTGATGATCAGTAACATTTTCAATGCAGGACTTTTACTTGTAACAGATACTTTGTGCGGTATACTTTTATACTTCTTCCGCTGCTGGTAATACAGCAGCAGTTGTTCAGCCTGTTCTCATGAACTATTCGTACATATACCTGGGAAAAGTGAAGAACTGTCATTGGGATATTACCGTTTTTAATCCAAGGAGCTGGCTAAACGAGCAAAAGTAATACGATATTATAATGCATGACCTAACTAATTACTTTTTTTAAGGAATAATAAGTAACGTTTTACACTTCCTGAGTAAATTGCCAAAACTGTTGATGACACATTTATTTCCTGAAGTTCAGTAACACACATGACGGTGACATGAAATTGGTTGAAACTGGCTTTAGTTTGCTGCCGGGTTGAAGACTGTTTACTATTTTCCATCGACCACTTATGTACTTAAATATGAGTAATATACTTTAGGCATGCAGTACATATCATATATCTAATTTGTATATAATTTGAGCAAAAACTGCATTGAACGAAGCAAAAACGCAGAGTATAGCAATGTTCTGAAGATTTTTACATCATCAGTACACCTATTTTAACACACACACACACACACATATATACACACATATACACACACACACACACACATCTCTAAGAGCCCTGACAGACCCTAAATCACACTGAACTCATCTTTCTCATTCAAAGCAACAGTTTATCTGGACTTCTCTCTGTTCGTGCTCACACAGGCAGACAGCTATCTCGATTCACAGCTTTAAACAGTCACACTTTCACTGCCAATCCAACCTTTTCTCGCAAAAACAACAATCAATGACATCATCTCAACCAATCATAGCTCCACTTACTGAACTTTCAGCCATCAGCATATGTCTCTTCTGTCCTCAGCAGGTCTGCGAAGAAACTTCATCAGACGAAGTGAAGTGGCGCTTCTAATCGTTCGTGTGTGTGTGTGTGTGTGCGTATGTGTGTGTGTGTGTGTGTGTGTGTGTGTGTGTGTGTGTGTGTGTGTGTGTGTGTGTGTGTGTGTGTGTGTGTGTGTGTGTGTGTGTGTGTGTGGCCACACCACACTATGAGATGTGCAGTCTCATTGGTTGGACTGAGTCTGACCTTTTATCAAATCATCAAAATTAAACTTTCTCTCAGCTGAAACAGAACTCTTGCAACATTATACATGGCCTCGGTTTCTTTCACTTCCCCTCAGTGGTGTAATCTATGTGACATTACATTAGACTACACCACTGCTTCCCCTCAGCCCTTATGTATGAGAAAAAAGCAGACAGTGCATTACACGGAGGCCACATGGATAAGATAAGATAAGATAAGATAAGATAAGATAAGCCTTTATTGTCTCCTGTAGGAGAAATTTGTCTTAGGCATTCGAGACAAACAATATGGCGACACATTGCGCATAAACACACAATAAACATACAGTTAATCTACATACAAACATAGTCATACATTATCTCATGCTTCAATGAACATCTGATAACACACAGGGCTAGACATATACAGACAGCTAAAGACAGAGACACATGTACAGGACATTAGCATGGACTAGACACACACAGACAACTAAAGACAGAGACACATGTACAGGACATTAGCATGGACTAGACACATACAGACAGCTAAAGACAGAGACATATGTACAGGACATTAGCATGGGCTAGACACACACAGACAACTAAAGACAGAGACACATGTACAGGACATTAGCATGGGCTAGACACACACAGACAACTAAAGACAGAGACACATGTACAGGACATTAGCATGGGCTAGACATACAGACAACTAAAGACAGAGACACATGTACATGACATTAGCATGGACTAGACACATACAGACAACTAAAGACAGAGACACATGTACAGGACATTAGCATGGACTAGACACATACAGACTACTAAAGACAGAAACACATGTACAGGACAGTAGCATGGGCTAGACACACACAGACAACTAAAGACAGAGACACATGTACAGGACATTAGCATGGGCTAGACACATACAGACTACTAAAGACAGAGACACATGTACAGGACATTAGCATGGACTAGACACATACAGACAACTAAAGACAGAAACACATGTACAGGACATTAGCATGGACTAGACACATACAGACAACTAAAGACAGACACACATGTACAGGACATTAGCATGGACTAGACATACAGACAACTAAAGACAGAGACACATGTACAGGACATTAGCATGGGCTAGACATATACAGACAACTAAAGACAGAGACACATGTACAGGACATTAGCATGGACTAGACACATACAGACAACTAAAGACAGAAACACATGTACAGGACATTAGCATGGGCTAGACACATACAGACAACTAAAGACAGAGACACATGTACAGGACATTAGCATGGACTAGACACATACAGACTACTGAAGACAGAGACACATGTACAGGACATTAGCATGGACTAGACACATACAGACAACTAAAGACAGAAACACATGTACAGGACATTAGCATGGGCTAGACATACAGACAACTAAAGACAGAGACACATGTACAGGACATTAGCATGGGCTAGACACATACAGACAACTAAAGACAGAGACACATGTACAGGACATTAGCATGGGCTAGACACATACAGACAACTAAAGACAGAGACACATGTACAGGATATTAGCATGGGCTAGACACATACAGACAACTAAAGACAGACACACATGTACAGGACATTAGCATGGACTAGACACATACAGACAGCTAAAGACAGAGACACATGTACAGGACATTAGCATGGACTAGACACATACAGACAACTAAAGACAGACACACATGTACAGGACATTAGCATGGACTAGACACATACAGACTACTAAAGACAGACACACATGTACAGGACATTAGCATGGACTAGACACATACAGACTACTAAAGACAGACACACATGTACAGGACATTAGCATGGACTAGACACATACAGACTACTAAAGACAGACACACATGTACAGGATATTAGCATGGACTAGACACATACAGACAACTAAAGACAGAGACACATGTACAGGACATTAGCATGGACTAGACACATACAGACAACTAAAGACAGAGACACATGTACAGGATATTAGCATGGACTAGACACATACAGACAGCTAAAGACAGAGACACATGTACAGGACATTAGCATGGACTAGACACATACAGACAACTAAAGACAGAGACACATGTACAGGATAGTAGCATGGACTAGACACATACAGACAGCTAAAGACAGAGACACATGTACAGGATATTAGCATGGACTAGACATACAGACAACTAAAGACAGAGACACATGTACAGGACATTAGCATGGACTAGACACATACAGACAACTAAAGACAGAGACACATGTACAGGACATTAGCATGGACTAGACACATACAGACAGCTAAAGACAGAGACACATGTACAGGATATTAGCATGGACTAGACACATACAGACAACTAAAGACAGACACACATGTACAGGACATTAGCATGGGCTAGACATACAGACAACTAAAGACAGAGACACATGTACAGGATATTAGCATGGACTAGACACATACAGACAGCTAAAGACAGAGACACATGTACAGGACATTAGCATGGACTAGACACATACAGACAGCTAAAGACA
>NC_053130.1:277500-287500 GCF_010015445.1 Perca fluviatilis
ATTACACATATTACTGTCATCTAGGGCTGTCAAACAATACACATTACATATATTACACATATTACAAATATTACACATATTACTGTCATCTAGGGCTGTCAAACAATACACATTACATATATTACACATATTACTAGGGCTGGACCCGAATATTCGTTCGGTGGGTTGGTATTCGATTTGATTTGACATTCGAATATTCTCTTTTTTTTTTTCTTTTCTTTTTTTGCACAACCTGGCATCCCCCTCCAAACAGTTCTCATTCGCGCTTGAATATGTTCGAAATATAATACTCTCTTTTACAATTTTCTTATATAGCCTAGCCATTTTAATAGGATGGACAACCCAACCTCGTTATACTTAATAAATATATTTTCTTCTTCTTGGACTACTAAAGTGTTCCTGTAACGGGAGAATTCTCTGGCTAGAGCGCAGAGCAGCACAGTCTGCATGGACAGAAGTGCATGCCTGAGCTTGTATTTTGGGTTAAGCCTGGTTCAGACGGCAGGATAATTCGGCCGATTTTAGCCCCGATTCACCCCTCCCGACAATCTTAAGGATGCTCCGATTATCGTAAAATAATCTGATCAGATATTCCTGCCGTGTGGTGTGTTAAGACTGCTCTCGTCTGCTCGGAAGGACGTCGGGACCGCTCCGATCTCAAATCGGGGATATCCAACATGTTGGATTTATTTCGCCCGATTTCCCCCCTTCTCGTGGGGCCCCCCCCCGGTGACAAACAAGCATGCAGCCTGTGTAAAATAAATAAAGTCGATGGGCATAACTACTAGGGGTGGGAATCACCAGAGGCCTCACGATACGATATAATCACGATACCTATGTCACGATACAATATTATTGCGATTTTAAACATATCGCAATATTCTGCGATATATTGCAATTTATTACCTTTTTTCCAACTTCAAATTTTTCCGAGTTTCAAATGATGTCTCCAAAGGACAATTTTGTCAACATCTGTTTTATGTAAAAAGATACATTTCTCTGTTTGTTCATCTCACTTCAATTGTATTGCTGCAAAATGGGGATTGTCAAGCAGACAGACTGACCAACACCTATATCCTAAAAGATCGATACTTGGCGTCTGTGAATCGATACAGTATTGCCACAAAAAATATCGCGATAATATGCTGTATCTAGGCCTGTCGCGATAGTCAATAAATCGAGTTATCGCATGATAAGAAAAAATGAGCTCGATAATTTTTCCGGCCGCGATAATTTCCGTTTGCATGCTTGTTTATTTTCCTCGTTTCTCTCTACCAAAGAGACTGGAGGACCACTCTCGGTTCCGTTGCGTACGTAGCGAGGACCCTCTTGTCAGCGGCATGGTCTTTGTTGTTGGCGGCTAGGCTACTCCGAGGCGGAAAAAGGGCAGAGTTGGAGCAGGGTTTCCTGCAGCACTTTGCAGTTAAGGCCGTCAAAAAAGAAAGTATATGAGCGATATCCACCGTGTTACTCGGCGACCCGTTTTCTCCGTTTCATTCCAAACCACACAGCTGACAACCTGCAGGTGGAGACTGTGGAGACGGGCTCGGTGTGTGTGTGTGTGTGTGTGTGTGTGTGTGTGTGTGTGTGTGTGTGTCTGTGTGTGTGTTTGTGTGTCTGTGTGTGGTTGTGTGTGTGTGTGTGTGTGTGTGTGTGTTTGTGTGTGTGTTGGTGTGTGTGTGTGTGTGTGTGTGTGTGTGTGTGTGTCTGTGTTTGTGTCTGTGTGTGTCTGTGTGTGTGTGTGTTGTGTGTGTGTGTGTGTGTCTGTTGTGTGTGTGTGTGTGTGTGTGTGTGTGTGTGTGTGTGTCTGTGTGTGTTGTGTGTGTGTGTGTGTGTGTGTGTGTGTCGGCCCGCCCCCACGAAGCTCCGACCTGCAGAGGAGTAGAAGCCGCACCTTTGCCAAAATGAAGGCTGAAAAACAGAATTTTTTTGGTACATTTACTCGCCACGTGGCAGCTAGCCATACATTTAGATTTTATGTATTAATTATATACTATTTAAATGTAATATTTAGTGTTAAATAATTGTAAAATGTAGTACAGAGTCTCTAGTCTGAGAACTTACGTGTCACAAACGGCAATTCCACAACTGTAGCCTACATCAGCGTGAAAGATGACATACTAAAGGAGATCAAAGACATATTGTGGATATTTAAAATGTCTTCCAGTTCCAGTGTTAAATATTCTTTAGAAATAAAAGTGTATTGATCTTTGAAAAGGTGTTAGTAGTAGTAGTAGTAGTAGTAGTAGTAGTAGTAGTAGTAGTAGTATTAGTATTAGGCCTATTATTTGGACATTATCATTATATTAGATTCAAATGGTCTCTCGATGACAATATTATCGTTTATCGCAATAATTTCTGGGACAATTTATCGTCCAGCAAAATTTGTTATCGTGACAGGCCTAGCTGTATCGATTTTTTCCCCCACCCCTAATAACTACATCCACAACTGCAGTCCACCAGAGTACATGGAAACGAATATATGAACGTTTATTAACCCTTGTGGATTGTTCAAATTCACTACCCTTTCGTTATGTTCAATTCAAAAAGTGAATTTGCCCACAGTGTACTGTTGGGTTTTGGAAAATTTTCAAACCATTTTGCTAAAATATGTGTTAAAATAAGATTTGTCAGTGAAAATCATTCCATTTGCTGTAACACGGAAAATGTTATGGCCAAATTTAGACTCAAAATTATCCCTTAGTGGCTGAAAACATCCCCAACAGCACATAAGGGTTAATCTGTGTAATACCTAACGACATTTCTATGAGAAAAAAACAAATCACCTCCATATCATGATGTAGCTGAGTGTAGTCCATGCTCGCGTTGTCTTCTTTGACCATCGCCTTTTCTTTTGATAACGTTTCTTTTCGGTTAAAAACACACTACAAACTATCGCCACTGCATCCTCTTCGTCCGCCATGATTTTTTACTCTGAAGTCACGTTTGATCTCGAGGGATTTAGCGAGATTTCCCGTCTGACCTGGGAATGCTCGGCAGTCAAATTGGTTTGTGTGTGATGTGTTGATTTTGCCGTGTGCTGCGCACCGCACGCTGTACCACCAAAACTGTTAGACCCGTGATGTTTTATCACCGTGTGTGGGGTCTCTCAAGATTGGAAAATCGGCCGACAATTTTAAAATCGTCCCGTGTGAACCAGGCTTTAAGCTGCGTTGCTTTGACATTGTGGGAAATAAAATAATAGAAACAAAATGTATTATCCTTTTTAACAGTTATTATCAATCTAAATTAATCTACTGCGAAATATAGGAGACTTTGAGATTTTACTGGGACGTCACATCACATGCTCCAGTTAAAACGCCCATGAGTTGAACGTCATTACCGACACGATTCAGCGAAAAGAAGACAAAAATGGCGAAGGCTTCATCTGTGTGGGAGAACTTTAAATTAAGTGAGGACAAGACAAAGGCAGAGTGTCAAATATGCAATTTGAAACTGGCCTACCACAACAGCACATCAAGCTTGAGAACTCACCTGAGTTCTGTAAGTAGAACGAGCTGCTTTTATCCGACATTTACACGTGATAAAAATGTGCACTTAATTTTCATGGAAAATAACGTGACTTGCGAATAGGCTACGGCAGTTAATGACGAACAGTTAATGACGAACAGTTAATGACGAACAGTTAATGACGAACAGTTAATGACCAACAGTTAATGACCAACAGTTAATGACCAACAGTTAATGACCAACAGTTAATGACCAACAGTAAGAACGTAGCCTACTGTAGTAACGGGACTGTGTCCTGCACCAACAAAGCAGTTGCTTCATCTCGCTTGTCTCTTTTACCGTGATAAATAGCTGCCTTCAGGTGCGGTTTGGAAATGTTGGTTTCCCCCGCCGCTGCGGCCGCCACCGAAGCTTTGAATATTCGCTGTTGAAAAGCACCGAAGCTTCGAAGATCAAAAACTGGTATTCGGTACAGCCCTACATATTACTGTCATCTAGGGCTGTCAAACCATACACATTCAAATATACTACATTCAAATTGGAAAAACGACAGACAGAAAAAAGCAGCACTACTATAAACATAAGAACATACAACATAAATGTGTGTGTGTGTGTGTGTGTGTGTGTGTGTGTGTGTGTGTGTGTGTGTGTGTGTGTGTGTGTGTGTGTGTGTGTGTGTGTGTGTGTGTGTGTGTGTGTGTGTGTGTGTGTGTGTGTTGCAGGGGAGGAAGTCTGTTCGATATGGAGATTTCCAGTTCTGTGACCAGGCCAAGTCTGTTATAGTGGTGAGTGTCTGACATCACTGCTGACATCACTGCTGAAAATATTCTGACTTTTATTCTGAAAATATTTCACCTTTACCCCCCACATCCTGCCCCCCCCCAGAGGAACACCAGCCGCCAGTCGAAGCCTCTCCGCGTCCACGTGATGCACTCGTCGGTTGTTGCTCATCAGTGTTTTGCTCTGAAGGCTCTCAGCTGGTTGGGACAGATCATCCAGTACTCTGGTAGGGCTGGACTCCATTACCCACAATCCCCCACTCTCTGTTTGTATGTGTGTGTGTCTGTGTGCAGGGTTCATACGTTTTGAATAAACCTGGAAAAGTTATGGAATTTGAAAAATGCAAATTCCAGGCCTGGAAAGGTTTTGGAAACATAAAAAGACCCAGAAAGTTTTGGAAAAGTCACATAATCACAGCATAATAATATATCATTAATAAATGTATTTTCACCTGGTCTTAATCTCAGCGTTGTATTCGGGGAGCGATATTATGAATCCCACTATGAACCACAAACATTATCATTCATGTTATAGTTAATCCTCTGAGGGTCAGCTTTAACACTGATTAGTATTCTTATTGTAGAATGTCGACTGACATTTTCAGGAACACACAGTCATGGAAATTTGCCAAAAAGTCATGAAAAAGTATTGGTTAAAATACGTATGAACTGTGTGTGTGTGTGTGTGTGTGTGTGTGTGTGTGTAAAAATGAACGTAAACAAAGTTGAGTGCAGGTCTCCCTCAAGGCCAGGCTGATGTTAGAAGTCCCTCTAGTGGACAGAACGAGTAACAACAGCCACATGCTGATAGTGGCACAAGCCTGAGTAGTGTAGTACATAATAACAGGCTCCATTTGAGCAATAAATATTTTAAAAAATAAATGAAATTTGAATGGTGTTACAGAGGAACACTGACAGCTCTAGTGTGTGTGTTTCAGACGGGCTGAGGAGGATTCTGTGTCAGGTCGGCCTGCAGAAGGAAGAAGGAGAATATTCCTCGCTGGTCGACAAGCTGATGCTCAACGACTCCAAGATGTGGAAAGGTCAATAGAGACACACACACACACACACACACACACACACACACACACACACACACACACACACACACACACACACACACACAAAGACAGAGACACACACACACACACACACACACACACACACACACACACACACACCAGTGTTTCCCTGGGTTCGTGGAAGACTCAGGTGCAGGTATCTTGTGGGGGTTTAGGGATTTCGTCCTTCAAGAAAATGTGACGTTTTGATAATTTTGGACTATTTTTATTACCATATGTGTGTGTACAATTTTGGAATGCTTGAAAAAGCTTCCGTACCTGTACTACCTACCTACTTACCTGTACTACCTACCTACTTACCTGTTGGTGTACCTGTTGGTGTGTGTAGGGGCGAGGAACATCTACCACCAGCTGCTGATGAACAGCCTCCTCATGGACCTCAAATACAAGAAGATCTTCGCCATCCAGTTTGCAAAGGTAACACACCTGTTACACACCTGATCTATTGTTACACACCTGTTACGCACCTGGTCCATTGTTACACACCTGTAACACACCTGATCCACTGTTACACGCCTGTTACACACCTGATCTATTGTTACACACCTGTTACGCACCTGGTCCATTGTTACACACCTGTAACACACCTGATCCACTGTTACACGCCTGTTACACGCCTGATCTATTGTTACACACCTGTTACACACCTGAGCCACTGTTACACACCTGATCCACTGTTACACACCTGTTGCACACCTGATCCACTGTTACACACCTGTTGCACACCTGATCTGTGTTGCACACCTGATCCACTGTTACACACCTTTTGCACACCTGATCCACTGTTACACACCTTTTGCACACCTGATCCACTGTTACACACCTGTTGCACACCTGATATGTGTTGCACACCTGATCCACGGTTACACACCAGTTACACACCTGATCTACTGTTACACACCTGTTGCACACCTGATCCACTGTTAGAGCCGGGACACATCAGGCCGATTATCGGCCGTGGGACAGTCTGGCGAGGTCAGTGACTCAAATCTGTTCGGTGTGTCCCGTGCCGTCGTCCGTCTGGGGGGGCTGTCGGCGTTCATTTTGGCCGACCTGACGTGTTCAGTCGGGCGGGGCAGTCGGACTCACCTGGAAATGACGAGCAGGATGAGGTGACTAGAGTCTCTCAAAATCTGACGAAAATCTTTTAAACTGACCTTTGTTGATCTGAAATGAAGACAGATTCAGACACTGCACACACACACACACACACACACACACACACACACACACACACACACACACACACACACACACAGCCTATTTCTCTCTTCAGATGTTTTCAGAAACACGTTTCAAACTATTTTAGTATAATATGAGATCAGATTCTGAACGGCCGCCATGACAGTCTTGCTCTGAATATCCGGAGAAAACAAACCCATGTGACGCGTTCGTCCAATCAGCTGCCGGTTATCATTTCCTGGGCAACAATACAGATTAGCGCCGCCTGCTGTTATAGAGATGTATTACGTCTCGTCTCCTCGTCTCTTTGGTCTGTTCTGAGGCAGTTTTTTGGACCTCGGGGACGCGACTGATCATATCGACGGGGTCTTCTGTCAACGGTCGGCCGTCGGCTATATGTGTCCCGGCCTTAACACACCTGTTACACAACTGAGCCACTGTTACACACCTGAGCCACTGTTACACACCTGTTACACACCTGAGCCACTGTTACACACCTGTTACACACCTGATCCACTGTTACACACCTGTTACACACCTGATCCACTGTTACACACCTGTTACACACCTGTTACACACCTGATCCACTGTTACACACCTGATCCACTGTTACACACCTGATCCACTGTTACACACCTGTTACACACCTGTTAATTCAATTCAATTCAATTCAATTCAATTTCAATTCAATTCAATTCAATTTTATTTATAGTATCAAATCATAACATAAGTTATCTCGAGACACTTTACAGATAGAGTAGGTCTAGACCACACTCTATAATTTACAAAGCCCCAACAATTCCAACAGTTCCAGTAATTCCCTCAAGAGCAAGCAGTGCGACAGTGGCGAGGAAAAACTCCCTCTTGGGAAGAAACCTGGGACAGACCCAGGCTCTTGGTAGGCGGTGTCTGACGAGCCGGTTGGGGGTGTGATGAACAGTGGCGATAGTAGTCACATTAATAATGGAACAGTGACTGGATGTAGCGGGAAGCTGCAGGGTTCAGCAGGATGCAGCATGACATTGCAGGGCATCGCTGAGTTACACACCTGATCCACTGTTACACACCTGTTACACACCTGTTACACACCTGAGCCACTGTTACACACCTGTTACACACCTGAGCCACTGTTACACACCTGTTACACACCTGATCCACTGTTAGACACCTGTTACACACCTGAGCCACTGTTACACACCTGTTACACACCTGAGCCACTGTTACACTACCTTTCATGACACACCTTTTAAAACTGTTACACCTATTACTGTTACACACCTGTTACACACCTGTTACACACTCCGATCCACTGTTACACCTGTTACACACCTGATCCACTGTTACACACCTGTTACACACCTGAGCCACTGTTACACACCTGATCCACTGTTACACACCTGTTACACACCTGAGCCACTGTTACACACCTGTTACACACCTGATCCACTGTTACACACCTGTTACACACCTGTTACACACCTGATCCACTGTTACACCTGTTACACACCTGATCCACTGTTACACACCTGTTACACACCTGAGCCACTGTTACACACCTGATCCACTGTTACACACCTGTTACACACCTGATCCACTGTTACACACCTGAGCCACTGTTACACACCTGTTACACACCTGATCCACTGTTACACACCTGTTACACACCTGAGCCACTGTTACACACCTGTTACACACCTGAGCCACTGTTACACACCTGTTCTATAATAAGTCACCTGATCTATAGTAACACAGGTTGGTTCAGGTTAAACCGGGCAGCAGTGACCTCTGACCTCTGTGTCCCCCAGAACTACAGACGCCTCCAGACAGACTTCATGGAGGACGACCACGAGAGAGTGGTGTCAGTGACCTCGCTGTCTGTTCAACTCTTCACCGTCCCAACCATGGTGAGTACCCACACCTGTCTCTCTCTCTCTCTCTCTCTCTCTCTCTCTCTCTCTCTCTGTCTCTCTCTGCCACACCTGTCTCTCTCCCTGTCTGTCTCTCTGTCTCTCTCTGTCTCTGTCTCTCTCTCTCTCTGCCACACCTGTCTCTCTGCCTGTCTCTCTCTCTGCCACACCTGTCTCTCTGTCTGTCTGTCTCTCTCTCTGCCACACCTGGCTGTTTCTGTTTCTGCTTTCTCTCTCTCTGTCTTTCTCTCTCTGCCTCTCTCCCTCTGTCTGCCTGTCTGTCTCTCTGCATGTCTGTCTCTCAGTCTCTGTCTCTGCCTTTCTCTCTCATTTCCTGTCTGTCTCTGCTTCTCTCTCGCTCTCTGTTTCTGTCTCTCTCTCTCTGCCTCTCTCTCTCTGCCCCTGCCTGTCTTTCTCTCAGTCTCTGTCTCTCTCTCTGTGCCTTTCTCTCTCATTGCCTGTCTGTCTCTCTCTCTCTGTTTCTGTCTCTCTCTCTCTGTTTCTGTCTCTCTCTCTCTGCCTGTCTCTCTGCTGTACGTTCTGAATGTTTGCAGCGTGACCATGTGATACCGTGTTGTTATCTAGAACTATCCCCAAACGTTTCTCTCTCTCTATTTCACCGTATAGTATTATAAGCCCATCTTTCAGCAAAGTGTGTGTGTTGTTAGAATGGGATGCACCAGGGCCAGTAGAAGGATCACTAGTTATCAGTTCTTCTAAGAGACCAAGGCCGAGACTCTGAGACCTCTAGCGCTGCCTGAAGGCCAGGTCCAGGGACCTGAGCTTGTATTGTGTGTGTGTGTGTGTGTGTGTGTGTGTGTGTGTGTGTGTGTGTGTGTGTGTGTGTGTGTGTGTGTGTGTGTGTGTGTTTTTTGTTTGTTTGTTTGTTTGTTTGTTTGTTTGTTTGTTTGTTTGTTTGTTTGTTTGTTTGTTTGTTTGTTTGTTTGTTTGTTTGTTTGTTTGTTTGTTTGTTTGTTTGTGTGTGTGTGTGTGTGTGTGTGTTTGAGGACCTGAGCTTGTATTGTGTGTGTGTGTTCCAGGCCCGGATGCTGATGGTGGAGGAGGACCTGATGACCACCATCATCAGGACCTTTGTGGATCACCTCCGCCACCGAGACCTGCAGGGACGCTTCCAGTTCGACCGCTACACCGCCCAGCAGGCCTTCAAGTTCGGACGGGTGCAGAGCCTCATCGGAGACCTCAAGTTAGGACCCTAAATATATATAGAGATATATACCAGTTATACACTAGATTATATACGAGATATATACCAGTTACACACTAGATTATATACGAGATATATACCAGTTGCACACTAGATTATATACGAGATATATACCAGTTGCACACTAGATTATATACGAGATATATACCAGTTATACACTAGATTATATACGAGATATATACCAGTTGCACACTAGATTATATACGAGATATATACCAGTTGCACACTAGATTATATACGAGATATATACCAGTTATACACTAGATTATAAACGAGATATATACCAGTTGCACACTAGATTATATACGAGATATATACCAGTTGCACACTAGATTATATACGAGATATATACCA
>NC_053130.1:292500-312500 GCF_010015445.1 Perca fluviatilis
AATGAGAAAAAATAAATCAAGGGACATTTAGAATAGATAAAAATATGCGATTAATTGCGAGTTAACTATGACATTAATGCGATTAATTGTGATTAAATATTTTAATCATTTGACAGCACTATTAATTAATTAATATTAATGATTAAATCCATTTCTTTAATGAGATCTTTATGAATGTGTCTGCAGGCGGGGGCGTCCATGATGGATCCTAACCACTTCCTGATGATCGTTCTGAGTCGGTTTGAACTCTTTCACATCTTCAGCTCGGCCGACTGCAGGAAGAGATACAGCGAGGCTAACAAGGTCCGTCCTACCTGGGGGGCTCAGGGACATGTCTCAGGACCATTAGTCTCAGGGACATGTCTCAGGACCATTAGTCTCAGGGACATGTCTCAGGACCATTAGTCTCAGGAACATGTCTCAGGACCATTAGTCTCAGGAACATGTCTCAGGACCATTAGTCTCAGGGACATGTCTCAGGAACATGTCTCAGGACCATTAGTCTCAGAAACATGTCTCAGGACCATTAGTCTCAGGGACATGTCTCAGGAACATGTCTCAGGACCATTAGTCTCAGAAACATGTCTCAGGACCATTAGTCTCAGGGACATGTCTCAGGACCATTATTTAGACTGATACACACACAGGGCTGCACTGTCTGAGGGACATGTCTCAGGACTATTATTTAGACTGATACACACACAGGGCTGCACTGTCTCAGGAACATGTCTCAGGACCATTAGTCTCAGGGACATGTCTCAGGACCATTAGTCTCAGGAACATGTCTCAGGACCATTAGTCTCAGGGACATGTCTCAGGACCATTAGTCTCAGGGACATGTCTCAGGACTATTATTTAGACTGATCCACACACAGGGCTGCACTGTCTCAGGGACATGTCTCAGGGACATGTCTCAGGACTATTATTAAGACTGATCCACACACAGGGCTGCACTGTCTCAGGAACATGTCTCAGGACCATTAGTCTCAGGGACATGTCTCAGGACCATTATTTAGACTGATCCTGGAATATGATTCATTATATTGGAGGGAATGATCGTTTGTGTATCATTATTTTCATTGAAAAATATTCAAATTTGAGTAGTGTGATTTTTGCGAGGATGTGGACCAAACGGATGTTTTCTGTAGTCTGTAGGGGAGGTATTGAAATTAATCAAATAATGGATGCATCGAATCGTGGACGATGCTGCATCGATAATCGGCCAGCTCATAATCGATTATTTCTGTTTATAATGTAATGTAGGCCTAACAACATTTCTGTTTACATATTCTGGTATGTTAACACATTCAGGAGGTTCCATGTGCTCAGTGCTGTATAGTTTGATGTATCCAAGTTATTTAGTATTAGAGCTCTGCAGAATGTTTGGTTTTTGAAGCTTGAAAAGCTACGAATTAAATATCCTACATGGCTTTAATAGAAACATGGATTAAATATCCTACATGCCTTTAATAGAAACATGGATTAAATATCCTACGTGGCTTTAATAGAAACATGGATTAAATATCCTACATGGCTTTAATAGAAACATGGATTAAATATCCTACATGCCTTTAATAGAAACATGGATTAAATATCCTACGTGGCTTTAATAGAAACATGGATTAAATATCCTACATGGCTTTAATAGAAACATGGATTAAATATCCTACGTGGCTTTAATAGAAACATGGATTAAATATCCTACATGGCTTTAATAGAAACATGGATTAAATATCCTACATGGCTTTAATAGAAACATGGATTAAATATCCTACATGGCTTTAATAGAAACATGGATTAAATATCCTACATGGCTTTAATAGAAACATGGATTAAATATCCTACATGCCTTTAATAGAAACATGGATTAAATATCCTACATGCCTTTAATAGAAACATGGATTAAATATCCTACATGGCTTTAATAGAAACATGGATTAAATATCCTACATGCCTTTAATAGAAACATGGATTAAATATCCTACATGGCTTTAATAGAAACATGGATTAAATATCCTACATGGCTTTAATAGAAACATGGATTAAATATCCTACGTGGCTTTAATAGAAACATGGATTAAATATCCTCCCTGGCTTTAATAGAAACATGGATTAAATATCCTCATTGGCTTTAATAGAAACATGGATTAAATATCCTACATGGCTTTAATAGAAACATGGATTAAATATCCTACATGGCTTTAATAGAAACATGGATTAAATATCCTACATGCCTTTAATAGAAACATGGATTAAATATCCTACATGGCTTTAATAGAAACATGGATTAAATATCCTCGATGGCTTTAATAGAAACATGGATTAAATATCCTCAGTGGCTTTAATAGAAACATGGATTAAATATCCTACATGGCTTTAATAGAAACATGGATTAAATATCCTACGTGGCTTTAATAGAAACATGGATTAAATATCCTACATGGCTTTAATAGAAACATGGATTAAATATCCTACATGGCTTTAATAGAAACATGGATTAAATATCCTACATGGCTTTAATAGAAACATGGATTAAATATCCTACATGGCTTTAATAGAAACATGGATTAAATATCCTACATGGCTTTAATAGAAACATGGATTAAATATCCTACATGGCTTTAATAGAAACATGGATTTGACGCATCGTGATGCATCGTGATATCGAATTGAATCCCTGACATGATAATCGTAATCGAATCAAAAGATCAGTGAAGATTCCACCAATCAGATTGGTCATTGAGTCTGACTGCCGGAAGTGCGCCCTCCCCCCCCCCGATTATACATGTCAAATCGTCCCAAATGAACGCCGAACAGACTCAAATCACCGACCTCGCCAGACTGCCAGACGGCCGATTATCGGCTCAGTGGGTCAGCACCTTTAGCGATATTGCGCCCGTTTCGATTTGGATATTGCACTAGTTCATACTGCGATTTCGATAAAAAATGTTGATTAATTGTGCAGCCGTAGTTCGGCCGTACTGACTCTATCACACACTGTAACAATAACCCTGACTGACTGTGTGGGTGTGTGTGTCTGTCTGTCTGTATCTGTGTGTGTGTGTGTGTGTGTGTGTGTGTGTGTGTGTGTGTGTGTGTGTGTGTGTGTGTGTGTGTGTGTGTGTGTGTGTGTCAGGATGTGATCCAGCAGAACAACACTCTGATAGAGGAGATGCTTCACCTCGTCATCATGGTTGTCGGTGAGTCCGTCTGAACTTTATTTAAAAAGAAACGTGTTCCTCTCAAGCTGAACTGTAATAACTGACCTGACGAGAGTCACAAATGATCTTCTGCTTTCATGTGATAGTGGCTCTGCATCCTTTCTAGTACTCCTCGATCTGAGCGCTGCTTTCGATACAATAGACCACACTTTACTTCTCGCCCGGCTTGAGAAACATGTTGGGATTAAAGGGACAGTACTTTCTTGGTTTAATTCTTACTTATCCAATAGATCTCAGCGTGTCATTTTTAATGACTCTACTTCTGAACTGTGCAAGGTAGGCTGTGGTATACCACAAGGGTCAGTACTGGGCCCTATGCTGTTTTCCATCTTTATGCTCCCTCTTGGTTCGATCATCAGCAGCTTTGATGTTCAGTTTAATTGTTATGCAGATGACACACAGCTATATGTCCCTCTATTACAAAATAACCATTCACAGATTCTGAGATTACAGGCATGCCTTGCAGAAATTCAAAATTGGATGGGCAAGAATTTCTTGCTGCTTAATGCAGACAAAACAGAGTTGCTCATAGTGAGGCCAACCAAATATAGCAGGTGGAGAAACAATTTTAAAATGTTAACGACTGTGTGATCACAGAGAGTGACACTGTTAAGAACTTAGGTGTCACCTTTGACAAAACTGTAACTTTCCGCCCACATATAAAGGCTATCACCAGGATCGCCTTTTACCATCTAGGCAACATCTCTCGAATAAGACCAATGCTATCAATGCATGATGCAGAAATACTCATTCATGCATTTTTCTCATCAAGACTCGATTACTGCAACCCACTGTTCTCAGCCCTCCCTGCCTGGATGACCAAAAGTCTCCAGCTCGTACAAAATGCGGCAGCCTGAGTTTTGACCTAGACAAAAACATTTAGCCACATTTCACCAGTTGTGGCTGCTCTACATTGATTTTAAGGTTCTTCTCTTGACTGATAAAGCCTTAAAGGGACTTGCTCCTGCCTACTTAAGTGAGCTACTTACACCATGTATCCCAACACGCCCCCTTCGTTCTATGGATGCTGTCTTCTGATCGTTCCAAATATAAAAAAGATCAGCTGGCCACCGGGCCTCTGGAATGGTCTTCGATCCAAAGTTAGGGAGGCAGGCTCAGTGGATGTTTTTAAATCAAGACTTAAAACATTTCTTTATTCAAAGTATTATGGACATGTTTAAAATCCATAATTTTTTAACCATTGTTTTATTGTTTATTTTATTATGCATTATCATTCGTTGTTTTATTTCATGTCTTAACAGTTTTAACCTTTGGTATTCCAATTACATTCCTTCTTGTGTTGTTGATTTTATTTTATTTTATTTATTTTTTAATTCCGCCTTTTAAATTGGCTAAATTTTTGTTGTGAAGTGTTCTGAGACCATGGTGATAATTCACTATAAATAACAATTCATTGAAAATTTGAACTCTGACCTGTGTGTGTGTGTGTTGTGTGTGTGTGTGTGTGTGTGTGTGTGTCTCTGTGTGTGTGTGTGTGTGTGTGTGTCTCTCTGTTTGTGTGTGTGTGTGTGTGTGTGTCTCTGTTTGTGTGTGTGTGTGTGTGTGTGTGTGTGTGTGTGTGTGTGTGTGTTTGTGTGTGTTACAGGTGAGCGGTACGTGTCAGGTGTGGGCCAGGTGGAAGCCTTCGATGAGGTCAGAAGAGAAATCATTCATCAGCTGTCGATCCGACCGATGGCTCACAGCGAGCTGGTGAAGGCTCTGCCAGAGAACGTAAGACACCTGTCTCTCTCTGTCAGTCTGTCTGTCTCTCTGTCTGTCTCTCTCTCTCGGGCTGTCTGTCTGTCTGTCTGTCTGCCTGTCTGCCTGTCTGTCTGTCTGGTTACTGACAGACTGTTTTCTGTCTCCAGGGGAACAAGGAGACCGGTCTGGAGAGAGTCATCGACACCGTGGCTTCATTCAAGTCAGTTTCCTTCTAACCCTCCTCTCCCAAATGTCTGTCTCTGTTTATCACAGAGAGGTCACAGAGGGGTCACAGAGGGGTCACAGAGGGGTCACGGAGAGGTCACAGAGGGGTCACAGAGAGGTCACAGAGAGGTCACAGAGGGGTCACAGAGCAGGGCCGGAGCCAGACTGTAAACATTGATACCATGGGGGTATGCTCTATCTACAGCAGATATAGCCGCTGTTTATCAAGCCGTTTGATAACAGAATAATTATATTATTATCCAGATCAGAGAGAGAGACGGTAGATGTGCTCTCAGCCACTTTTCAGGGTTTTATTTTATTTTGATTTGGGAAAACCACGTTAAACAAAACCTGAACCTTAACAGAGTAGTGTCTACATACTGTGCAGCGTGTCTGGAGTGGGACTTTAAACACCCGTCCTCTTTAAAGGGTCCTGTAGTTGTAGTCTTAAAGGGTCCTGTAGTTGTAGTTCTAAAGGGTCCTGTAGTTGTAGTCTTTCTGACCTGAACCTGTTTCCTGGTGCGAGCAGGAAGCCCGGTGTGACGGGCCGAGGCCTGTACGAGCTGCGTCCTGAGTGGAGCAAACACTTCAACCTGTACTTCCATCACTACAGCCGAGCCGACCAGTCCAAGGTACTCACACAAATACATTTACAAATACACACACTACAGCCGAGCCGACCAGTCCAAGGTACTCACACAAATACATGTACAAATACACACTACAGCCGAGCCGACCAGTCCAAGGTCTCCATTTACGGTCAGCAGAGCCAAACCCAATCTGTGGAGCTTTTTACAGGTTTTAGCTGAGAAATGGAATGAAAATCTGCTAAATATAACATTATAAATATAGCTAATATAGATGGATTTAATTTGTTTAAAATCTGAAAAAAAATTCTGCAGAACAGTGTCAACATTCTGAGTTTTATTTTATTAATCTGCAAAGAAATTTGCCGAAAAGCATTATTTTTTTATTATTTTTAAATGTAAATTTCGTGTGGCTATGGGTTGTTGATCGTGTTGTGGGTTTTTGTCGGGTGCGTTGTCATGGTAACAGTGTGTGATGCGTGTTGCAGGCTGAGGAGGCTCAGAGGAAGCTGCGGAGACAGAACGGAGAGGACACAGGTAAACACACACCTGTCTGTCTCTCAGTGACGCACAACAGGAAGACACCTGCGTGTCCCGCTGCTAATATATGTGTGTGTGTGTGTGTGTGTGTGTGTGTGTGTGTGTGTGTGTGTGTGTGTGTCTGATGTGTGTTGTGTGGTGTTTTTGTGTGTGTGTGTGTGTGTGTGTGTGTGTGTGTTGTGTGTGTGTGTGTGTGTCTGATGTGTGTGTGTGTGTGTCTGATGTGTGTGTGTGTCTGATGTGTGTGTGTGTGTGTGTGTTGTGTGTGTGTGTGTGTTGTGTGTGTGTGTGTGTGTGTGATGTGTGTTGTTGTGTGTGTGTGTGTTGTGTGTGTGTGTGTGTCTGATGTGTGTTGTGTTGTGTGTCTGATGTGTGTGTGTTGTTGTGTCTGATGTGTGTGTTTGTGTCTGATGTGTGTGTGTTTTGTGTGTCTGATGTGTGTGTGTGTGTGTGTCTGATTGTGTGTGTGTCTGATGTTGTGTGTGTCTGATGTGTGTTTTGTTTTTGTCTGGTGTGTTGTTGTGTGTTGTTGTTGTGTGTGTGTGTGTGTGTGTGTGTTTTGTTGTTGTTTTTGTGTGTCTGATGTGTGTGTGTGTGTCTGATGTGTTATGTTGTCTGATGTGTGTGTGTGTGTGTGTGTGTGTGTGTGTGTGTCTCTCAGCCCTGCCACCCCCTCCCCCCCCTCCCCTCTGTCCTCTGTTTGCCAGCCTGGTGAATCTGCTGCAGTGTGACGTGCTGCTGGCTGTAGAGGGCGCTGTGCTGCAGTGGGCCGTGGAGCCCAGTGGGGGGGGCTGGACCGAGTCCATGCTGCAGCGGGTAAGACGCCGTTTACACGCCAACGTTTTCAGCGCAAAAGTATTCAGGGTTCGACATTAAGCATGGCCCATGGCCACAAGAAGTTAAATAATTATCCCATTAGGTGGCCGCCTGTGGCCACTAATTATCCCATTAGGTGGCTCCCTGTGGCCACTAAATATTACCAGTAGGTGGCTCCCTGTGGCCACTAAATATTACCAGTAGGTGGCTCCCTGTGGCCACTAAATATTACCAGTAGGTGGCTCCCTGTGGCCACTAAATATTACCAGTAGGTGGCTCCCTGTGGCCACTAAATATTACCAGTAGGTGGCTCCCTGTGGCCACTAAATATTACCAGTAGGTGGCTCCCTGTGGCCACTAAATATTACCAGTAGGTGGCCCCTGTGGCCACTAAATATTACCAGTAGGTGGCTCCCTGTGGCCACTAAATATTACCAGTAGGTGGCTCCCTGTGGCCACTAAATATTACCAGTAGGTGGCTCCCTGTGGCCACTAAATATCCCAGTAGGTGGCTCCCTGTGGCCACTAAATATTACCAGTAGGTGGCTCCCTGTGGCCACTAAATATTACCAGTAGGTGGCTCCCTGTGGCCACTAAATATTACCAGTAGGTGGCTCCCTGTGGCCACTAAATATCCCAGTAGGTGGCCCCCTGTGGCCACTAAATATTACCAGTAGGTGGCTCCCTGTGGCCACTAAATATCCCAGTAGGTGGCCCCCTGTGGCCACTAAATATCCCAGTAGGTGGCCCCCTGTGGCCACTAAATATTACCAGTAGGTGGCTCCCTGTGGCCACTAAATATTACCAGTAGGTGGCTCCCTGTGGCCACTAAATATTACCAGTAGGTGGCCCCCTGTGGCCACTAAATATTACCAGTAGGTGGCTCCCTGTGGCCACTAAATATTACCAGTAGGTGGCCCCCTGTGGCCACTAAATATTACCAGTAGGTGGCCCCCTGTGGACATGGTGATATTGCAGTCCATAATCCATTAATAAGTGTTGATCCTTCCTAATTTGGTTTGCTTAAGACTGTACTGTTAAATTGATGAGGACAATTTGTGTGTGTGTGTGTGTGTGTGTGTGTGTGTGTGTGTGTGTGTGTGTGTGTGTGTGTGTGTAGGTTCTCCACCTGGTAGGCGTGGCTCTGCTGGAGGAGCAGCAGCAGCTGGAGAACAGCAGCGGAGAAGACGACGTCACCTTTAACTACACCTGCAAGATCACACGTCAGTACACACACACACACACACACACACAGAGACACAGACAGACACACACACACACACACACAGAGACACAGACAGACAGACACACACACACACACACCAGCTGTCTGACACCCACACATCAAACAGAAGACGTTTGTCTTTGGGAACATGAATTGAAGTTGTGTGTGTGTGTGTGTGTGTGTGTGTGTGTGTGTGTGTGTGTGTGTGTGTGTGTGTGTGTGTGTGTGTGTGTGTTATCTGTGTGTGTTATCTGTGTGTAGGTCCAGGTGAAGCTCCCAGTACTTCAGGAAGTGTCCTGGCTCTGTTGGAGAGTTTGCAGAACGCTCCGCACCTCGAAGTCCACAAAGACATGATCACCTGGATCCTCAAGGTACCCGACCCAGAGAGAGATGTTTGGGTTTCAGCTGTCCACCGACACATTTACACATTCAGACTAGAGGTGTGAAGCTTCACTGATCTCCCGATTCGATTATGATTATCACGTCAGCGATTCCATTCGATATCTCGATGCGTCAAATCCATGTTTCTATTAAAACCATGTAGAATATTTAATTCATAGCTTTTCAAGCTTCAAAAACCCAACATTCCTCAGAGCTCTAATACTAAATAACTTGAATACACAAAACTAGTGATCTTCAACAGGGGGTCCTCAGAGTGTATGCAGGGGGCTTCAAAATTCTTCAAAAATGCTTACTGGCCTATAGGTAAGGTAGTCACTAAGGCCATACACAGGTAGTTAATCCTAATGACTCACTGTGCCACATGTATGTTTAACAATACAACATGATTTATAAAATCATGCCAACAATTATTAGGCAATTTGAATAGTTTAGTATTCTATGCAAAAAGGATATGCATAAAGACTTTAGGCCACCATACAGGTTAGTGTAGGCCCAACTGAATATGCAACTTGATTTTATACCTTATATGTGGTAGCTGCTCCATCTCTCTTTCAGTTAAGGGGTCCTTGGCTTAAAAAACATTGAAGACCCCTGACATGTTTGGGTTTCGACTGTCCACCGACACATTTACACATTCAGACTAGAGGTGTGAATCTTCACTGATCTCCCGATTCGATATCTCGATGCGTCAAATCCATGTTTCTATTAAAGCCATGTAGGATATTTAATTCATAGCTTTTCAAGCTTCAAAAACCAAACATTCTGCAGTGCTCTAATACTAAATAAACTGGATACATAAAACTATACAGCACTGAGCACATGGCACCTCCTGAATGTGTTAACATACCAGAATATGTAAACAGAAATGTTGTTAGGCCTACATTACATTATAAACAGAAATAATCGATTATGAGCCGGCCGATTATCGATGCAGCATCGTCCGTGTCCATGATTCCATGCATCGATTATTTGATTAATTTCAACACCACTAATTCAGACCACAATTTTTTTAAGCTGCCAGCATCTGTTTTACATTATAATCTCATGGAGTAAACTGTGTTCCTGAACCTGTTATTAATCTGCAGTTCAGAGCATCTTTTTGAAGTTGTAAAAAGTTCAACCTTTCTGAAAAAAACGCCCTACGGCGAGCGCTTCTTTGACAGCTGACCAGTGACAAGCGGAGTAGCCAGACCTGTCGTTTCCAAAACAACCAGAACAAATGGATAAGGTAGATAGACTAGTGCTGAAAGGCTGACGGGAACGTTCGAGATCCACTAGCCTGGTGAGAGCGTCCTGATCTGGCGAGCTCCGGTTTTCTACTCCCAGATCAGTCTGGCATCTTGAGATAGAGAACATTTGGAGCCGTTGGCCAAAACGACCGACCAATCAGCATTGGTTTTGAGGCGGGTTTAGGTGTGACCCAACGAGAAGCGACTGTTCAGTCTGAACAACGTGGCGGCTTCCACGGAGGAGATGAGCGTAGCTATCGCAGCAAGTTTTATCTGAATTAGAAAGTATTCCTTCATTGAAAGAAGAGCAAAAAACGGCACTGGAGGCTTTTCTCGGAGGAAAAGATGTTTCTCCTCTTCTCCCGACTGGTTTCGGCAAGATCTGATTGGTTGATTTGACCCGTCTATCACCAACAATATGTGGTGATAGACAGATGGTTTATCCAATCAGCTAACCAGGATTTTAGCCCCTTCCTAAAAGTTCTCCAACGGAAAGTTCCCAGATGGATATGCCAAGCAAATGCGAAGCGATCCATCTGGTGGAGTCAGGTTAGTGGCGTTCAGGTGTTCAAGCAGAAGTTTGTTTGTGTTTTTAGTTGGTGGCAAACATCAAAACGATGAGAGAGCGAACGCCTTCGACCTCCAGCGTCACCGTCTGCCAGGGACAAAGACCCGAGGAGGTGAGACACACAAACTGACAACCGATGTCTTCCAGGGGTTATCACTGGCTTTGGTACAGAGGGGGGAATTACCAAGTTCAACATGCTTTTCATTTATTTATTTGGAGAAAGAGTTAAAGGTGCTGTAGGTAGGATTGTGTATAAAGTGTGTGTGTGTGTGTTGTGTGTGTGTGTGTGTGTGTGTGTGTGTGTGTGTGTGTGTGTGTGTGTGTGTGTGTGTATTAAAAGTGCTGTATGTAGGATTGTGTATAATGTGAATGTGATCAGATCAGACTGGTTGTACCGTGCAGCGTCCAGGTATGAATGTGGTCAGATCAGACTGTGGTGGTACTGGGCAGCTTCCAGGTATGAATGTGATCAGATCAGACTGTGGTTGTACTGGGCAGCTTCCAGTATGAATGTGATCAGATCAGACTGTGGTGGTACTGGGCAGCTTCCAGGTATGAATGTGATCAGATCAGACTGTGGTTGTACTGGGCAGCTTCCAGTATGAATGTGGTCAGATCAGACTGTGGTTGTACTGGGCAGCTTCCAGTATGAATGTGATCAGATCAGACTGTGGTTGTACTGGGCAGCTTCCAGTATGAATGTGGTCAGATCAGACTGTGGTGGTACTGGGCAGCTTCCAGTATGAATGTGGTCAGATCAGACTGTGGTTGTACTGGGCAGCTTCCAGTATGAATGTGGTCAGATCAGACTGTGGTGGTACTGGGCAGCTTCCAGGTATGAATGTGGTCAGATCAGACTGTGGTGGTACTGGGCAGCTTCCAGTATGAATGTGATCAGATCAGACTGTGGTTGTACTGGGCAGCTTCCAGTATGAATGTGGTCAGATCAGACTGTGGTTGTACTGGGCAGCTTCCAGTATGAATGTGGTCAGATCAGACTGTGGTGGTACTGGGCAGCTTCCAGGTATGACTGTGGGATTGTGATCAGGGCGTTCCTGCAAAAGAGAGGCTTCCTCTCATTGAAACCTTCCCTCAATAAATAAAGGTTACAAACATTCTATTCTAAAGTAAACTAGCCATATTACACACTTTTACTGTAACAGAGTACTTTTACTGCAGTAATCTAGTACTTCTTCCCGCGCTGCAGACGGTACGAGACAAAGACAAGGCTGAGAGGAAGAGGAAGGCGGAGATGGCTCGTCTGCGGAGGGAGAAGATCATGGCTCAGATGTCGGAGATGCAGAAACATTTCATCAACGAAAACAAAGAGCTTTTCCAGCAGAGTATGGAGGAGCTGGAGGCGTCCACGTCTGCCGCTGCAGACAGCAGGTACGCAGCAGAAGAAACTCACGAGAAGAAATCAATAATAACTTTATTTAGGTACGCTGGTTCAGCAATGAAACGCAGCTTTGAGTTCATGAGAATAATCAGGAACCACAGTGGAACACACAGAATATTACAGCAGGAGTTAGGTCTTTAAGTAGCATGTTCTTCACCGTAAGACGTAAAATATAAGTTATAACGTTAAAATATAACATACAACGTTAAAATATAACTTACAACGATAAAATATAACTAACTTTAAAATATAACTTACGTTAAAATATAACTAATAACTTTAAAATATAACTTACAACGTTAAAATATAACTAATAACTTTAAAATATAACTTACAACGTTAAAATATAACTAATAACTTTAAAATATAACTAATAACTTTAAAATATAACTTACAACGTTAAAATATAACTAATAACTTTAAAATATAACTAATAACTTTAAAATATAACTTACAACGTTAAAATATAACTAATAACTTTAAAATATAACTAATAACTTTAAAATATAACTTACGTTAAAATATAACTAATAACTTTAAAATATAACTAATAACTTTAAAATATAACTTACATTAAAATATAACTAATAACTTTAAAATATAACTAATAACTTTAAAATATAACTTATAACGTTAAAATATAACTAATAACGTTAAAATATAACTTACGTTAAAATATAACTAATAACTTTAAAATATAACTAATAACTTTAAAATATAACTTACGTTAAAATATAACTAATAACTTTAAAATATAACTAATAACTTTAAAATATAACTTACGTTAAAATATAACTAATAACGTTAAAATATAACTAATAACGTTAAAATATAACTTATAACGTTAAAATATAACTAATAACTTTAAAATATAACTTACGTTAAAATATAACTAATAACTTTAAAATATAACTAATAACTTTAAAATATAACTAATAACTTTAAAATATAACTTATAATGTTAAAATATAACTAATAACTTTAAAATATAACTAATAACTTTAAAATATAACTTGCAACGTCAAAATATAACTAATAACTTTAAAATATAACTTATAACTTTAAAATATAACTAATAACTTTAAAATATAACTAATAACTTTAAAATATAACTAATAACTTTAAAATATAACTTACAATGTTAAAATATAACTTATAACGTTAAAATATAACTAATAACTTTAAAATATAACTTATAACTTTAAAATATAACCTACAACGTTAAAATATAACTAATAACTTTAAAATATAACTTACAATGTTAAAATATAACTTATAACGTTAAAATATAACTAATAACTTTAAAATATAACTAATAACTTTAAAATATAACTTACAACTTACAATGTTAAAATATAACTAATAACTTTAAAATATAACTAATAACTTTAAAATATAACTTACAACATTAAAATATAACTAATCACTTTGAAATATAACTAATAACTTTAAAATATAACTAATAACTTTAAAATATAACTTATAACGTTAAAATATAACTAATAACTTTAAAATATAACTAATAATTTTAAAATATAACTTACAACGTTAAAATATAACTAATAACTTTAAAATATAACTAATAACTTTAAAATATAACTTACAACGTTAAAATATAACTAATAATTTTAAAATATAACTTACAACGTTAAAATATAACTAATAACTTTAAAATATAACTAATAACTTTAAAATATAACTTACAACGTTAAAATATAACTAATAATTTTAAAATATAACTTACAACGTTAAAATATAACTTACAACGTTAAAATATAACTAATAACTTTAAAATATAACTTAGTTCTTCTAAACTTTAAACTAAAGTAATGGGGTGCCATTCAGGGCTTCCGTAGACGTCTGAAGCCAAACAAGTGAAAAGTAGTTCACGCCCTAGGACATTTACAAACTGCATTTGCAGTAGACTTCATGTTATCTTGTGTGTAAGATAGTATGACAGTTCAGAGTCTGGCAGCGTCTCTGTGTTAGCTAACCCTCTCTAAGATATTATGTATATTAGAGGTGTTGAAATTAATCAAATAATCGATGCATGGAATCGTGGACATGGACGATGCTGCATCGATAATCGGCCGGCTCATAATCGATTATTTCTGTTTATAATGTAATGTAGGCCTAACAACATTTCTGTTTACATATTCTGGTATGTTAACACATTCAGGAGGTGCCATGTGCTCAGTGCTGTAAAGTTTTATTTATCCAAGTTATTTAGTATTAGAACTCTGCAGAATGTTTGGTTTTTGAAGCTTGAAAAGCTCTGAATTAAATATCCTGCATGGCTTTAATAGAAACATGGATTTGACGCATCGAGATATCGAATTGAATTGAATCGCTGACATGATAATGGTAATCGAATCAGGAGATCAGTGAAGATCCACACCTCTAATGTATATTATATATTATCTCTTGTAATAAAGGCCTCCTGTTCTCTGCCCCCCCCAGTCCTCCCAGTGCAGACTCCGGTGGCGTGTCCCAGGTGTGCGTCGGGCCGAGGCGTGTGGGCAGAGCCGAGCGCCGGCAGCTGGTCACCTGCATCCTGTGTCAGGAGGAGCAGGAGGTCAGAGGTCACGGCAGGGCCATGGTGCTGGCAGCGTTCGTCCAGAGGTCCACCGTGCTGTCCAAAAACCGCCGCAAAAACCTCCCAGACCCAGGTGGGCGGAGCCTCCCTCTGACATCATCAGGATGGGTTCATGAGTGGATTCATTAAGCACATATTTAACAAACAACAAAGGCTCATTTCAGATTTTTTTTTTTTTCCAACCTGGACTCTCTGTCTCCATGTGTGTGTGTCAGAGTGTCTGATGGAACAACAATTTGTGAAACTGGTCCAGAACTAAACCAGAACCAGGCTCTAATGTAACCCTACAGGACTAATGTTCAGCAGCATTTAGAGTCCACTAAAACACCAGACTCCATGTAAATAATCAGGACTTTTAACGTGTATAGAGCCAGCATATCTCCACCAGACTCCATGTAAATAATCAGGACTTTTAGCGTGTATAGAGCCAGCATATCTCCACCAGACACCATGTAAATAATCAGGACTTTTAGTGTGTATAGAGCCAGCATATCTCCACCAGACTCCATGTAAATAATCAGGACTTTTAGCGTGTATAGAGCCAGCATATTTCCACCAGACTCCATCTAAATAATCAGGACTTTTAGCGTGTATAGAGCCAGCATATCTCCACCAGACTCCATGTAAATAATCAGGACTTTTAGCGTGTATAGAGCCAGCATATTTCCACCAGACTCCATGTAAATAATCAGGACTTTTAGTGTGTATAGAGCCAGCATATCTCCACCAGACTCCATGTAAATAATCAGGACTTTTAGTGTGTATAGAGCCAGCATATCTCCACATGTAAATGGGTGAATTAAGGGTTTATTTCAACCAAACCAGAGTGGTGATTGTTGGAACAGTGGAAAGATGAACCAAGACGGCTTTTGGTGGCTTTTAGTTTCTGTCCACTTTGAATGAAGTATGTTTTACGATGATAAAAGTCCTGATTATTTACATGGAGTCTGGTGGGTTAGTCAGTGTTGATTGATGGATGAGTTAATGTGTTTCAGAGCACCACGACCCTGTGTTCATGCACCCGGACCTGTCTCTGGGCATCTACACGGCCAGCTGTGGACACATCATGCACGCCACCTGCTGGCAGCGGTGAGACACTGCAGCTGCCCATGCTATTAGTCAGCCAATCAGCTATCAGATACCTTCAACAGTAATGAAATAAAACTGAAATGTGTGTCCAGGTACTTTGAGGCGGTGCAGCTGAAGGAACAGCGCCGACAGCAGCGTCTGAGAGGTCACACCAGCTACGACGTGGAGAACGGAGAGTTCCTGTGTCCACTGTGTGAATGTCTGAGCAACACAGTGATCCCTCTGCTGCCCCACACACACACACCTCACCAGAGGTACACACACACACACCTCACCAGAGGTACACACACACACACACACACCACACCAGAGGTACACACACACACACACCACACCAGAGGTACACACACACACACACCTCACCAGAGGTACGTACACACACACACACACACACCTCACCAGAGGTACACACACACACCACACCACACCAGAGGTACACACACACACACACACCTCACCAGAGGTGGTGCGCACACACACACACACCTCACCAGAGGTAACACACACACCACACCAGAGGTACACACACACACCTCACCAGAGGTACACACACACACACCACACCAGAGGTATACACACACACACACCTCACCAGAGGTACACACACACACCTCACCAGAGGTACACACACAAACACACACACACCTCACCAGAGGTACACACACACACACCTCACCAGAGGTACACACACACACACACACCTCACCAGAGGTACACACACACACACACACCTCACCAGAGGTACACACACACACCACACCAGAGGTACACACACACACCTCACCAGAGGTACACACACACACACACCACACCAGAGGTATACACACACACACACACCACACCAGAGGTACACACACACACACACCTCACCAGAGGTACACACACACACACACACACCACACCAGAGGTACACACACACACACACACACTCACCAGAGGTACACACACCACACCAGACCAGAGGTACATACACACACACCACACCAGAGGTACACACACACACACACCTCACCAGAGGTACACACACACACACACACACACACACACACCACCAGAGGACACACACACACACACCTCACCAGAGGTACACACACACACACACACCACACCACACCAGAGGTACACACACACCACACCACAGTGTGTTTAACATATTTTCAACGCTTTTTTTAATGCTGCTTTTATGAACCTTTTACATGACTATTTTTTTGACACTTTGGAAATTAAAATGCAGCTTTGGCTTCACTTCACACCTGTCTCTCTCTCTGTCTGTCTGTCTGTCTGTCTCTCTCTCTCTCTGTCTGTCTGTCTGTCTCTCTCTCTCTCTCTCTCTCTCTCTCTCTCTCTCTCTCTCTCTGTCTGTCTGTCTCTCTCTCTCAGTGTGGATCATCCCTGTCTGGAGGCGTGGCTTAAAACGACCATTCAGCAGGTCGCAGCGCTGCACTGGGCCCACAGGAAGCAGTCTGACGGTCTGTCTATCATTTAGAGGGTGGAGTCACATGATCCAAATCTGTGTGTGTGTCTGTCTGTCTGTCTGTGTGTTAATGTGTGTGTGTGTGTGTGTGTGTGTGTGTGTGTGTGTGTGTGTGTGTGTGTGTGTGTGTGTGTGTGTGTGTGTGTGTGTGTGTTAATGTGTGTGTTAATGTGTGTGTGTTAATGTGTGTGTTTTTCAGGTGAAGCAGAGGGGGCGGAGCCTGCTGTTCCTGAAGGATTCAGAGTCGACTTCACTCCACAGTGAGTCAGCAGTCGGCCTCTGCCGATTGGCGATCAGATTGTATATCGACATTTGAATAAACAATGGGATATTTTTTTCTTATGCTGATATTAAAACGCTTTTAGCTAACTTAATATCAGAACTAATAGGTTATTAATCCGGTGTAATTATCCCATTAGGAGGCAGAGGAATAGCTAAACATTTAACAAGCCGGTCAGCAGAGAGCCGGAGAGAGAGAGAGAAAGAGAAGCCATGGCTAACTGCTAAAATAAAGTAGTTAAACAACTGTGGGATAAGCAAGAAAGTCACTGAAAGGAGATGGTAATGAGTGCTTGAGTGAACTAGTGTAACATTGCTTCATCGAGCTACCGAAGCAAGATGCTAGACGTCAGCCAATCAGAAGGCAGGACAGCCGTGCCGGTGTAGCTAGTTTCATTGATTAAAAGTGGAAGCATCTCTGCATATGTTATGTCCAATTATGTGTTGAATTAAGCCAGCCTGTCAGACTGGCAATAAGATCGCATATCGTCTTTTCCTGCAGAAATTGCTTGTGAATGCTGAACAGTCTACAGAAGTGCAAAACACACCTATTATAAACTCAGACAAGGTCTGAAAAAAACTTGAAACTTAAACCGTGATAACACAAAAACCGACCGATATCAACAAGCCTGATACCAGTTTGATAGTTTGAAGTCTTGCTCTTACTCTGAAATGTTGTGTTGTACGAGCTGTGGTAACGCTGGACGTGTGTGATGATGTGTCTGTCTCCGTAGCAACCCGTTCTCCAGCAGCGTCAGCGAGATGATCACCACCTTCAGCATGTCCACCTACAAGGTCGGACTGAAGCTGAACCCCAACGAGACGGACCCCAGAGTACCGGTGCTGAGCTGGTCCACCTGTGCCTTCACCATCCAGAGTATAGGTAAACACACACACATACATACACACACACACCCTCTAGAGTATAGGTAAACACACACACACACACCATCTAGAGTATAGGTAAACACACACACACACACACACACACACACACACACACCCTCTAGAGTATAGGTAAACACACACACACACCCTCTAGAGTATAGGTAAACACACACACACACACACACACACCCTCTAGAGTATAGGTAAACACACACACACACACCCTCTAGAGTATAGGTAAACACACACACACACCATCTAGAGTATAGGTAAAACACACACACACACACACACACACACACACACACACACACACCCTCTAGAGTATAGGAAACACACACACACACACCATCTAGAGTATAGGTAAACACACACACACACACCATCTAGAGTATAGGTAAACACACACACACACACCATCTAGAGTATAGGTAAACACACACACACACACACACACACACACACACACACACCCTCTAGAGTATAGGTAACACACACACACACACCATCTAGAGTATAGGTAAAACACACACACACACACACACACACACACACACACACACACCCTCTAGAGTATAGGTAAACACACACACACACACCCTCTAGAGTATAGGTAAACACACACACCCTCTAGAGTATAGGTAAACACACACACACCCTCTAGAGTATAGGTAAACACACACACACACACACACACCCTCTAGAGTATAGGTAAACACACACACACACACACCCTCTAGAGTATATAAAACACACACACACACCCTCTAGAGTATAGGTAAACACACACACACACACACACACACTCTAGAGTATAGGTAAACACACACACACACACCCTCTAGAGTATAGGTAAACACACACACACACACCCTCTAGAGTATAGGTAAACACACACCATCTAGAGTATAGGTAACACACACACACACACACACACACACACACACACACACACACACACTCTCTAGAGTATAGGTAAACACACACTCACACACACCATCCAGAGTATAGGTAAACACACACACACACACCCTGTAGAGTATAGGTAAACACACACACCCTGTGATAGTATAGGTAAACACACACAGCATGTCCACACATCATTATGAGCCTAACCTGAGAGGTCGGAGGTCGTGCTCACAGTGTGTGTCTCTGCAGAGCGCCTCCTGATGGACGAGGAGAAGCCGTTGTTCGGGAGTTTACCGTGCCGACAGGTAAGGAGCCAATCAAAACGGAGAAAGTGACTTTGTACGTAATAGCGCTGCCGAATCCGGGCGAACACACTTCAGTGTGAACGCAGCGCTAGAACAGTGTGTTTACAGATGTTGAGTAAAGTGTGTGTGTGTGTTTTGTATGTTTGTGTGTTTTTTACAGGACGACTGTTTGAGCTCTCTCGCCAGATTCAGTTCAGCCTGTTGGACTGCAGCTCCACCAACAACAACACACACACACTTCATCAGGCTGCTCGCAGGTAACTCACACAGACACACACACACACACACACACACACACACACCACATCAGGCTGCTCGCAGGTAACACACACAAACACACACACACACACACACACACACACACACACACACACCCATCAGGCTGCTCGCAGGTAACTCACACAGACACACACACACACACACACACACACACACACACACACCCCATCAGGCTGCTCGCAGGTAACTCACACAGACTCCTAGGAAGAGTCTGCAGAGGCTTCAGTACACCACCAGGATCCACAAGGTTTCCCTCCTCACACACCAA
>NC_053130.1:319826-324826 GCF_010015445.1 Perca fluviatilis
CCATCCATCTCCGTCCCGCTTATCGGTGTCGGTCGGCGGGGAGCACGCTCCAGCAGGGGACCCCAAACTTCCCTTTCCGAGCAACATTAACCAGCTCCGACTGGGGGATCCCGAGGCGTTCCCAGGCCAGGTTGGAGATATAATCCCTCCACCTAGTCCTGGGTCTTCCCCGAGGCCTCCTCCCAGCTGGACGTGCCTGGAACACCTCCCTAAGGGGGCAGGGGCATCCTCACCAGATGCCCGAACCACCTCAACTGGCTCCTTTCGACGCAGGAGCAGCGGCTCTACTCCGAGCTCCTCACGGATAACCGAGCTTCTCACCCTATCTCTAAGGGAGACGCCAGCCACCCTCCTGAGGAAACCCATTTCGGCGCTTGTACCCTGGATCTCCGTTCTTTCGGTCATGACCCAGCCTCAACCTTCGGATAGAGGTAGGAACGAAAGCAGACCGGTAGATCGAAGCTTTGCCTTCTGGCCCGCTCACACTGTCCGCACAACGGTGCGATAGATGGAATGTAATACCCGCACCGCGCCGATTCTCCGACCAATCTCCCGCTCCATTGTCCCCTCACTTGCCAGACAAAACCCCAAGGTACTTGAACTCCTTCGCTTCGGGTAAGGACTCATTCCCTACCTGGAGAAGGCATTCCATCGGTTTCTTGCTGAGAACCATGGCCTCCGATTTAGAGGTGCTGATCCCCATCCCAACCGCTTCACACTTCGGTCGCGAACCGATCCAGTGAGTGCTGAAGGTCGCCAGGCCGATGATGCCATCAGGACCACATCATCTGCAAAAAGCAGCGATGAGATCCCCAGCCCACCGAACTGCAACCCCTCCCCCCCCGACTTCAGCCTCGATATCCTGTCCATAAATATTACAAACAGGATTGGTGACAAAGCGCAGCCCTGGCGGAGGCCAACCCTCACCTGAAACGAAGTCCGACTTACTGCCGAGAACCCGGACACAGCTCTCACTTTGGTCGTTACAGGGTTGGATGGCCCTGAGTAGAGACCCCTCACCCCATCCTCCGCAGCACCTCCCACAGTATCTCCCCGGGGACCGGTGCGCCATATCTCCAAATCCACAAAACACATGTAGACCGGTTGGGCATACTCCCAGGCCCCCTCCAGGATCCTTGTGAGAGTGAAGAGCTGGTCCATTGTTCCACGACCAGGACGGAATCCGCATTGTTCCTCCTCAACCTGAGGTTCGACTATCGGCCGAACCCTCCTTTCCAGCACCTTGGGTAGACTTTACCAGGGAGGCTGAAGTGTGATACCCCTGTAATTGGCACACACCCTCTGGTCGCCGCGTTTTTTTTTAAAAGGGGAACCACCACCCCCGTCTGCCACTCCTTTGGCACTGTTCCAGACTTCCACGCAATGTTGAAGAGACGTGTCAACCAGGACAGCCCCTCCACACCCAGAGCCTTGAGCATGTCTGGACGGATCTCATCAATCCCGGGGCTTTGCCACTGTGGAGTTGTTTGACTACATCAGTGACTTCCGCCCGGGAGATCGACGACAATCCCCCGTCATCCTCCAGCTCTGCCTCTACCATAGAGGCAGTATAAGTCGGATTCAGGAGTTCCTCAAAGTGCTCCTTCCACCCGCCTATTACCTCCTCAGTTGAGGTCAACAGTGTCCCATCCTTACTGTACACAGCTGGATGGTTCCCGCTTCCCCTCCTGAGGTGGCGAACAGTTTTCCAGAAGCACTTTGGTGCCGACCGAAAGTCCTTCTCCATGTCTTCTCCAAACTTCTCCCACACCCGCTGCTTTGCCTCTTTCACGGCAGAGGCTGCAGCCCCCCGGGCCCTCCGGTACCCTGCAACTGCCTCCGAGTCCTCTGGGATAACATATCCCGGAAAGACTCCTTCTTCAGTCGGACAGCTTCCCTGACCACCGGTGTCCACCACGGTGTTAACTTGGGTTACCGCCCTTGAGGCACCTAAGACCCTAAGACCACAGCTCCTCGCCGCAGCTTCAGCAATGGAAACTTTGAACATTGTCCACTCTGGTTCAATGCCCCCAGCCTCCACAGGGATGCGCCGAAAGCTCCGCGCCCGGTGCGCGAGTTGAAAGTCCGTTGGACAGGGGCCTCCTCGAGACGTTCCCAATTTACCCGCACTACACGTTTGGGCTTACCAGGTCTGTCCAGAGTCTTCCCCACCCCTGACCCAACTCACCACCAGATGGTGATCGGTTGACAGCTCTGCCCCTCTCTTACCCGAAAGTGTCGCAAAATATACGGCCTCAGATCAGATGAAACGATTATAAAATCGATCATTGACCTTCGGCCCTAGGGTGCTCTGGTACCAGGTACACTTATGAGCATCCCTATATTCCGAACATGGTGTTCGTTATAGACAATCCATGACTAGCACAGAAGTCCAACAACAAACAACCACTCTGGTTTAGATCAGGGAGGCCGTTCCTCCCAATCACGCCTCTCCATGTGTCTCCATCATTGCCCATGTGCGTTGAAGTCCCCCAGCAGAACAATGGAGTCCCCACTGGCGCCCCATGCAGGACTCCACTCAAGGTCTCCCAAGAAGGCCGAATACTCAAACTCCTGTTTGGTGCATATGCACAAACAACAGTCAGATTTTCCCCCACAACCCGGCAGGCGTAGGAGGCGACCCTCTCGTCCACGGGGTAAACTCCAACAGTAGCGGCGCTCAGCCGGGGCTTGTAAGTATCCCCACACCCGCCGGCGCCGCCACACCCTGAGCAACTCCGGAGAAGAAAAGAGTCCAACCCTATCCAGAGTTACGGTTCCAGAGCCGAGACTGTGCGTAGAGGTAAGCCCCACCAGATCTAACCGGTAGCGCTCCACCTCCCGCACCAGTTCCGGCTCCTTCCCCCACAGAGAGGTGACGTTCCACGTCCCCAGAGCCAGCGCTGCTGCCCGGGTCTGGTCCGTCGAGGCCCCTGACCTTCACTGCCACCCATGTGACTTTTTTCGACATACTATAATATGACTTTTTATGACTTTTTTCAACATACTATACTATGACTTTTTATGACTTTTTTCGACATACTATACTATAATTTATGACTTTTTTCGACATACTATACTATGACTTTTTATGACTTTTTTCGACATACTATACTATGACTTTTTATGACTTTTTTCGACATACTATACTATGACTTTTTATGACTTTTTTTGACATACTATACTATGACTTTTTATGACTTTTTTCGACATACTATACTATGACTTTTTTAGACTTTTTTCAACATACTATACTATGACTTTTTATGACTTTTTTGACATACTATACTATAACTTTTTATGACTTTTTTCGACATACTATACTATGACTTTTTATGACTTTTTTCAACATACTATACTATGACTTTTTATGACTTTTTTCGACATACTATACTATGACTTTTTATGACTTTTTTCAACATACTATACTATGACTTTTTTATGACTTTTTTCAACATACTATACTATGACTTTTTATGACTTTTTTCAACATACTATACTATGACTTTTTATGACTTTTCAACATACTATACTATGACTTTTTATGACTTTTTTCAACATACCATACTATGACTTTTTTATGACTTTTTTCAACATACTATACTATGACTTTTTATGACTTTTTTCGACATACTATACTATGACTTTTTTATGACTTTTTTCAACATACTATACTATGACTTTTTATGACTTTTTTCGACATACTATACTATGACTTTTTATGACTTTTTTCAACATACTATACTTTATGACTTTTTTCAACATACTATACTATGACTTTTTATGACTTTTTTCAACATACTATACTATGACTTTTTATGACTTTTTTCGACATACTATACTATGACTTTTTATGACTTTTTTCGACATACTATACTATGACTTTTTATGACTTTTTTTCGACATACTATACTATGACTTTTTATGACTTTTTTCGACATACTATACTATGACTTTTTATGACTTTTTTTCGACATACTATACTATGACTTTTTTATGACTTTTTTCGACATACTATACTATGACTTTTATGAATTTTTTCGACATATTATACTATGACTTTTTTATGACTTTTTTAGACATACTATACTATGACTTTTTATGAATTTTTTCGACATACTATACTATGACTTTTTTGACTTTTTTTGACATACTATACTATGACTTTTTATGATTTTTTTCGGCATACTATACTATGACTTTTTTGACTTTTTTTGACATACTATACTATGACTTTTTATGACTTTTTTCGACATACAATACTATGACTTTTTATGACTTTTTTCGACATACTATACTATGACTTTTTATGACTTTTTTTGACGTACTATACTATGAATTTTTATGACTTTTTCGAGATATTATACTATGACTTTTTTATGACTTTTCGACATACTTTACTATGACTTTTTTGACTTTTTTCGACATACTATACTATGACTTTTTATGACTTTTTTCAACATACTATACTATGACTTTTTTATGACTTTTCAACATACTTTACTATGACTTTTTTTGACTTTTTTCGACATACTATACTATGACTTTTTTATGAATTTCGACATACTATACTATGACTTCTTTTGACTTTTTTCAACATACTATACTATGACTTTTTTCGACATACTATACTATGACTTTTTTATGAATTTCGACATACTATACTATGACTTCTTTTGACTTTTTTTGACATACTATACATACATACTATACTATACGGGCTTTCTGCTCAGCTGCTCCCAGACTGTGGAATGCTCTCCCTGACCACCTGAGGACCCCACAGACTGTGGATGCTTTTAAACGTGGCCTTAAAACCCACCTTTTTAGGAGAACTTTTGAGTGAACTTGTGTCCTTTTGCCTTTTATTTACTTCCTTTTCTTTTCATGCTCTCCATGTGTTTTAGAATTTTTAGCACTATCATGTAGCACTTTGAGATTTGCTTAAATATAAAGTGCATTACAAATTAAATGTATTATTATTATTATTATTATTATTATTA
>NC_053130.1:329826-377326 GCF_010015445.1 Perca fluviatilis
GAATAAACTCCCATATTGATACATGATTAATAGTGAATCTTGCTGAACATGCGTTACTTAGAAGAGATAGAGATCTATCTATCTATCTATCTATCTATCTATCTATCTATCTATCTATCTATCTATCTATCTATCTATCTATCTATCTATATGGGCCCTATAAAATATCGGGTGGTTACATTTGTCTGATTTGATGATTATAATTGATTATATGACAGACATTACAAGACAAAACAATATCTAATAAAATATTTAAGAGTGTACTTTTTCCTACCACACAATATGTCTTCTATCTAGATGTTGATACATAAAGACTTTTGTTTGATAATTGAGAAGTTTTTCTTGGACTTAAAAGGCACAAACGTTATTCCATTAGCCTAGAAATCTAGACCACCGTAGCGGCAGCAAATGTAATCTGCAGCCAGGGTCGTCTAGCAACTCTCCGTTGGCTTACGAGCTGGAAAAACCAAACTCTGGTCAGGTTCAGCAGGACACTGCATGGTTCAGCAGGACGCTGCATGGTTCAGCAGGACGCAGCATGGTTCAGCAGGACGCTGCAGGGTGTAGCAGGACGCTGCATGGTTCAGCAGGACGCTGCATGGTTCAGCAGGACGCTGCAGGGTGTAGCAGGACACTGCATGGTTCAGCAGGACGCAGCATGGTTCAGCAGGACACTGCAGGGTGTAGCAGGACACTGCATGGTTCAGCAGGACGCTGCAGGGTGTAGCAGGACACTGCATGGTTCAGCAGGACGCTGCATGGTTCAGCAGGACGCTGCAGGGTGTAGCAGGACACTGCATGGTTCAGCAGGACGCTGCAGGGTGTAGCAGGACACTGCATGGTTCAGCAGGACGCTGCATGGTTCAGCAGGACGCTGCAGGGTGTAGCAGGACACTGCATGGTTCAGCAGGACACTGCATGGTTCAGCAGGACGCAGCATGGTTCAGCAGGACGCAGCATGGTTCAGCAGGACACAGCAGGGTGTAGCAGGACACAGCAGGGTGTAGCAGGACACTGCATGGTTCAGCAGGACGCAGCATGGTTCAGCAGGACGCAGCATGGTTCAGCAGGACGCAGCATGGTTCAGCAGGACGCAGCATGGTTCAGCAGGACACAGCATGGTTCAGCAGGACACTGCATGGTTCAGCAGGACACTGCATGGTTCAGCAGGACATTGCAGGGTGTAGCAGGACGCAGCATGGTTCAGCAGGACGCAGCATGGTTCAGCAGGACACTGCAGGGTGTAGCAGGACACAGCATGGTTCAGCAGGACGCAGCATGGTTCAGCAGGACATTGCAGGGTGTAGCAGGACGCAGCATGGTTCAGCAGGACGCAGCATGGTTCAGCAGGACACTGCAGGGTGTAGCAGGACACAGCAGGGTGTAGCAGGGTGAACAAATAACGGCACTGAAGTCATTCTTAAAAAAAAGGAAGATGTGTTGGGAGTTTAAAGTTTAATCTATCAGCTAGCGTTGCTCTGATTGGTTGTAGCGCTATCCTATTGGTGCAGAGGGAATCTGAAAAACAACAGTTTATCCCGCCCCCTCGGATTGAGTCCTGCCAACGGTGAGTTCCCAGACCCAACATCTGGATGTGGGTCAGACCTGACAGACAAATTCGGATGTGGGTCTGGCATTCATTCTCATTTTCATCAGT
The DNA here is from genome assembly GCF_010015445.1 of Perca fluviatilis. Lineage (NCBI taxonomy): Eukaryota > Metazoa > Chordata > Actinopteri > Perciformes > Percidae > Perca > Perca fluviatilis. The sequence continues at coordinate 331,484 of NC_053130.1, forward strand.
TTCCTAAGTTTCCGGTCTGTTTTTTTTTTTTCTTCCTTTGTAAAAGTGGATGTGAGTTCCTGGCTGGTTCTGGTCCTCCACAGTCCTCCACAGTCCTCTCCATCAGCTTCTGTCTCCATCGGACCAACACATTTATGTGTTTTGACATCAGAACTCCAGCCAAATCTTTTGTTACAAACACTGCAGCTGAATCTTTTCTCTCGTGTGGACTGCCATGTGTTTCCGTAAACCTGATTTCTGTGAAAAAGATTTCTGACACTCAGAGCAGCTGAACGGTTTTTCTCCTGTGTGAGTTCTCATGTGTTTCCGTAAACTTCCTTTCCGTGAAAAAGATTTCTGACAGACTGAGCAGCTGAAAGGTTTTTCTCCTGTGTGAGTTATCATGTGTTTCTGTAAACTTGCTTTCTCTGTAAAAGACCTATTACAGACTGAGCAGCTGAAAGGTTTTTCTCCCGTGTGGATCAGCATGTGTCTCTTAAAGTTTCCATTTGTGGTGAAAGCTGTACCACACTCCGAGCAGCGGAAAGGCTTCTCTCCTGTGTGATTCATCATGTGTATCTTCAGGTATACACTTTTGGTGAAAGTCTTACCACACTCAGAGCAGCTGAAAGGCTTCTCTCCTGTGTGAGTCCTCATGTGTGTCTTCAGATCTGTCCTACGGCTAAATCTTCTCCCACACTCAGAGCAGCTGAATGGTTTATTCCATAATAAAATATGTTTCAGAGACTTTATAGCCGACTGAGGTTCTCTGGTCTCCTTGCAATCAGCACAGTCATCAGTCTCAGGATCAGAAGAGTCTCCAGTCTGGTCTTCAGTCTCTGGTTGTACAAGTGGATGTGAGTTCCTGGCTGGTTCTGGTCCTCCACAGTCCTCTCCATCAGCTTCTGTTTCCATGTGTTGAGTTGGTCTCTGATGAAGCTGTGAGGACTGAGCTTTCTCTTCATCATCTTCACTCTTCACAGGGACAGGAGTGAATGGGAACTTGGTGATATCAGCCTCCTCCAGCCCTTGAAGCTCTGGCTCCTGCTGGTCCACATTGGAGCTCTCCGGCTCCTGCTGGTCCACACTGGAGCTACACTCCTGCTGCTCAGGGGGAACCTCTTCTTTAACCACCAACAGCTGTTCAACATCTGCAGGAAACACATACAGAGAAATGTTGTGGAACTGTATCTTATCACCTGGATTGTGACTGTCATAAAGAAATACCGGTTGTTCAGGTTACATCTACACTACTAGTCTTCTTTTCAGCCTTGGAAAACTGTAGGAAAGGCTGTTGATTGACATATTAGGGCCCTCTAGTGGTGAAATAATGCAACTGCGCTGTTGAGCACAAAGCGATGCAGTCTGTAATTAAAGTGACTAAATTTAGCACAAAAAGTAAGGAAATTTGTGTTTGGTAGATTATTTCTCTGTGGTAACTATGCTTTTTGGCAATAAATCTTATACTGTTGGAAAGCCTGTTTAGTTCCCTTTCAAATGGTGCCCCATTGGTAAAGAACATGCATTCGTGGGATGAGCAGCAGCGCTGAGTATGTGGGTTGCGCCCATGAAAGATTTTCCAAATCTTCTCTGCCAATGCCACACAGGTGTGCCACAGACACACATACAGACACACACACACACACACACACACACAGACACACACACACACACACACACACACACACACACACACACACACACACACACACACAGACACACACACACACACACACACACCACACACACACACACACACACACACAGGGGTGTACCGTATTTGTTTGAGTTAGTTTATATATATATATATATATATATATATATATATATATATATTATATATATATATATATGAGTTAGTCATAATTTTTCTTTTAGGAAACATTGAAAACGTACGGAGCCCCCTGGGGTCAGCTGATAAATATTAAACTAAACCATAAGATTCATAATCCGTGCTCTCGGTACACGTAAGCAAAGTTAGAAAGATATTCACAGATTTGAACTTCTGGGATCAGTTCTCTACAGCCAGATGGTATTAAATCACAAACGATCTTTCCTAAAGTAGTGAAAGGTTAACAACGAGCTACAAACTCACGTTCATCAGAGGTCCTCTGACCTGGAGGAATAACAACAGGCTCGTTGGAGATGAGTCAGGTCGGCACAGAATCGATCAGCGGCGATCGCCGCCCAATGCATGCTGGGTAGATTTATGTCTGACCTGATCCCGACTTTCTCTGACGTCATGCACACGTGGTCAGCGATGACCTCACGAGATCAAGGCGGCCGCAGGTTTGAGACCCAGGCAGCGCAGGTGCTTTTCACCGACTGCAAGACCCAGGCGGACCCAGGGGCATGCTGGGAAACGCCTCTCAGCTGATCGAACAGCTGATTGGTTCAGAATCGACTCAACATGATGACGTTTTATATAAACTTTTTATTGATTTTGAATTAGAGGGATTTTAACTATGTGTCTGATTTAAAGGCTGATTCTGAACAGAACACCTGTTGTGTGGCTGATAGTTACGTTTAGAAGTCAGAGAGACTAAATCTGTTCAGATTACAGATCATCTACAGTCTGTTGGTAATTAAAATCAGCACCAGATCATCTACAGTCTGTTGGTAATTAAAATCAGCACCAGATCATCTACAGTCTGTTGGTAATTAAAATCAGCACCAGATCATCTACAGTCTGTTGGTAATTAAAATCAGCACCAGATCATCTACAGTCTGTTGGTAATTAAAATCAGCACCAGATCATCTACAGTCTGTTGGTAATTAAAATCAGCACCAGATCATCTACAGTCTGTTGGTAATTAAAATCAGCACCAGATCATCTACAGTCTGTTGGTGATTAAAATCAGCACCAGATCATCTACAGTCTGTTGGTGATTAAAATCAGCACCAGATCACATGTAGAGCATTCTGACAGCTACTCTGTCATAATAGAAACATCTGGAGACTGTGTAGGAGCTGATTTATGGGTCTGATCACATTTTATTAAATCAGAATCAGACCACAGTGCTTCTGTCACTTCCTGTTCAGCCTGAAGGCAGCTGGAATCAGCTGGAATCAGCTGGAATCAGCTGGAATCAGTCCGACTGGACCGCGGTGAGACGGCAGTCGGTCAGACCGGGCGTGTTTAGGGACCGTCTACAAACTCCAACACCGACACAAAACCATCTATTAATTTAATGATTACATAAGGTAGTGTCTCCAAACTTACCTCAATTATAACTTGTCTCTTGCTAGTTGTACTGCAGCACCTACTTTTAAAAAATAAGTTTGGAGACACTACCTCATGTACCTTTCTTTATACAGCCTATGGGAGTAACCAGATGTTTCAGATCAAACCAAATCAAACTATTACCTGGATGCTAACGTTATTAAGTAATACCTACTAGAAACAGAGGTTAACAGCTGAGGAGTAGCTCGCAGCGTAGAGCTGCGGACGTGAAGTATGTGTTTCTGCTTTCGTCAGTTCGAAACCAGCTCCACGCAAACTTGCTATTATTGTAATTTCTTAAATTTATTTATGCATGTGGCTGCTGGTTTCAGCGCTCATTCATACAATAAATTGCCAGTAATGTGTTTGTGATTGTGTGACGAATCTGGCGAGAGAGAAAGCAACAACTGCTGCTGTTAGGTAACCCAACATACGGAAACCAGTTAGTGTAGAAACCAGTTAGTGTAGAAACCAGTTAGTGTAGAAACCAGTTAGTTTAGAAACCAGTTAGTGTAGAAACCAGTTAGTGTAGAAACCAGTTAGTGTAGAAACCAGTTAGTGTAGAAACCAGTTAGTGTAGAAACCAGTTAGTTTAGAAACCAGTTAGTGTAGAAACCAGTTAGTGTAGAAACCAGTTAGTGTAGAAACCAGTTAGTGTCCCAGTGAAACGGGGGCGGCTCAAGATGGCGGAGAGAGCAGACGCACTGTGAATGGCTCGGAGTAGCAAAACCTTGAATATCAACAGAATTAACTTTTAACTCAACAACACCCTGAGATATCAGATGTAAAATTGTAGGGAACTTATTATAATAATTCAGAAGCGTGCGAGTGAGCACCTTCTGGAATACGATATATTGCAAACCATAACATGGCTAGCACAAAAGCTAATGCTAAATCGAAGGCTCTCCAGGAACACGACTATGGCGGTCCTGAAAGGATGGAAACTAACACCAGAGGTACTAAAAACACCTTAGCATCTCCTTCTAAACCACCAGCACCACTGAAAGTCAAAACCAGACGACGTCGTGACTGCTGAAGCCCATGCCGACAACGCCTCTTACTCGGTGATCCTGGCTGCTGTCAGCACTCTTCAAAGCATGATGCAGGACTTTAAAGCGGAGCTAAAGCAGAACATGCTGACCCTAACCAACATCGTGAAAGCTGTGGAGTTTAACTCTGCCGAGATCAAAGATTGTAAAGAACAGTGCCAAAAGCTGCACGTCGAGGTGAAACAACTGAAAGAGGAGAACACAGTTCTGGAGAAAAGAGCTGCAGAGTTGGAGCGTTATAAAAGAAGGTGGAACCTGCGAGTAAATGGCTTACAGGAAGGAAAAGACGAAAACACACGACAAATCATCTCTGATATCATCGGAAAGATTGTGCCACACTGGAAGGAGAAGATGGATTTCATCCTGGATTCGGTACACCGACTGGGGCCGAGTAACACCAACCGCCCTCGTCAGGTCATCATGCAGTTCACAGGGCGCCACTTCAGGGACGAACTCTGGCGGATCACCAAACTTCACCCCGTCTGCAAGGATCTCAACATCCGTTTCGCAGAAGACCTCAGCAAGGAAGACAGAGAGGCGCGGAGGGCCGAAAATTGAACAAGCAAGGAAGGCAGGACTAAAGGCAGCGTTCTGGGGCCCTCATGCTTTCATTAATGGACAAAACGTCTCGCCATAGACACAACTATCCAGGGCTTTTGAATCCCGAAAACAAGTGAGTTTGAATGAAAACGTATTCTCAGGGTTTTGCTACTATTATCTATTCTTAATAGGAAACCTTTACTGCTGTTTTAAGTAAGTTCAGCAATCCGTTGTTGTTGATTGTTTATTAATATTTTTTGTTTGTTTTTGTTCCATGTTCAGTCTAAAGAGTAACATTCCTCTAATTTCTGTTAATGCAAGGGGTTTAAGAGACATGACCAAAAGAAAAAGTATTTTTTTATTTTGTAAAGGGAAGAAGTCAAATATAATTTTTTTGCAGGAAACACATTCTAAGATTGATGATGTTATATTTTGGTCTAAACAATGGGGAGATGAAGCTTACTTTAGCCACGGTACTTCAAGGTCAGCAGGTGTTGCCATCCTCCTAAATAACTTCAAAGGTCATATTGTTTCCCATATGGCAGATGAATTTGGTCACTGGCTGATTCTTATCATAAACATAGATGGTCTGAAATTCATCTTAGTCAACATTTATGGATATAATATTAGTAGAGAAAACCGAAACCTACTTGAACAAATTAGTTTAAATTTAGACAATCTCAAATTAACACACTCAACTGATAACATCATCATTGGCGGCGACCTAAACCTAGTTCATGATGATTTTTTTGATAAGTACCCTTGCAGATACGCTGCAAGTCACCCGAATACAATATTCACGAGCTTTTGCGAAAAACAAAATTTGATTGATACTTGGAGACACTTAAATCCAGAAACATCTAAATACTCCTGGTTTAGCTCAAACCACAATTATAAATCCAGAATCGATCACTGGTTGATTGAAAATCATTTGCTAGCTTATAATATTAGCTCTGATATTTCTGCTGCACCACTAACAGATCATAGTGTTATTCTACTACAGATCAAACCCAATGGCAACAATGTCCACTCACACACATATTGGAAGTTTAACTCCAGCCTGCTCAAAAATAATAACTACTGCCAAAAAAATCTAATTATTAATTAAAGAATATGCCAATTCTGAGGAGCTAACAACTGCTACCAAAAAGTGGGAATTCCTAAAATATAAAATACGCCAAATTTACCATCTCATTCAGTAAAACAATTAAAAAAGATAGTGAAAAACAAGAAGTAGACATTATTAATCAGTTAAATATGTACTGCAATAAACCAAACCCAACTGAAGACGATAGACAAATGATTTCAAACCTACAACCTGAACTAGATGAAATCTACAATCATAAGGCCCAAGGGGCGTTTAATAGATCCAGAGCGGAGTGGATCTAAGTGGATAGAGGAGGGTGAAAAAAATTCAGCGTATTTCTGTGGTCTTGAAAAAAAGAAGACAGGAAAAAAATAGCATCAGATCCCTGATGGTTGATAATAATGAAGTCACAGATGGAAAAATTGAATTTTTTTCAGGACATAGCAAAACATATTCCAAAAATAGGAGGATGGCCTCAAACAAACATGTGACAGTCAAATAACAATTACAGAACTTGATGCAGTAATTGGTCGTCTTTCTCTTAACAAAGCCCCTGGATCCGACGGTCTCACAGGTGACTTTTACAAACATTTTTGGATAGATTTAAGAGACCTGCTGCTACAAGTCTTTCCCGAAATATTTGAAACATGTGTGCTTCCACCAACAATGAGACATGGAGTTATCATCTCAATTCCAAAACCCGGGAAAGACCCCAGAATTATAGATAACAGAAGACCCATTACACTCAGAAATTCAGACTACAAACTCCTAACTTACATCTTTGCTTCTCGTCTTCAAACAGGGATTTCAAATATTATTGCAGATACACAGTCAGGGTTCTTAAAAGGACGGTCAATCCACAACAATATAAGATTGGTAATGGACATCATTAAGTATAGAAACCAAATAGAGGATGATGGTTTCCTTCTTTTTTTAGACTTCTATAAAACATTCGACTCCGTGGAGCATCCGTTTATTCTTTCGGCGCTCAAACACTTTGGATTTGGAATCAAATTTAGAAAATGGGTTGGTGGATTATATCGAGATATTAGTAATTGTGTCCCATTACCTAGTGGTACCACCCCAAGCTTCAAGATTAATGTGGGTATTCCTCAACGTTGCCCCATCTCACCATACCTGTTCATCTTAGCTACAGAAATGCTAGCAATCTATATAAAAAACTGTAATGATATTAAAAAACTTAATGTACTTGGCACAGACATAATAATTAGCCAACTAGCAGATGACACAACAATATTCTTAAAAGATAAATACCAAATATCAACAACTATTGCCAAAGTTGAAAAATTCTCAAAAGCCTCAGGTCTAACATTAAACTTAAAAAAGTGTGAATTGCTGGCTGTACATGACACTGGCTGTACACAAAAACATCTGTAATATCCCTATTAAATCAGAAATCAAATACCTGGGGATTTACCTCTCCAAGGACCAAAAACAAAGCCAACTTCTGAATGTAGAAAATAAAATTAAAGAATGCAAATCAAGACTAAATATATGGCTACAGAGGGACCTATCAATACTAGGTCGAATTTACTTAACTAAAATGGAGTGTTTATCAAGATGTACTTATCCAGCCTACTCCAATGCCATTCCAAACAATTTGATTAAATCTATCAACCAAATCAACCTAAACTTCATTTGGAGAAACAGACCACATTATATGAAGAAAAGCAATATGGTTAAAGACACAAAGGATGGAGGACTAAAAGTTATTGACTTTGACTGCCTTAATGGAACCTTAAAAATAATTGGTTAAAATCTTGGATCAAACACAGCAACTCCTTTTGGTACTGTATTCCAAAGACCTTATTCAAGAAAATTGGAGGATTAGGATTTCTTCTCAGAGCGGACTTTAATGTTAACAAACTACCTATTTCATTGTCAGAGTTTCACAAACAAATACTCTTGTATTGGAAAATGTTATACGTACATAACTTCTCACCCCACACATCTGTACTCTGGAACAACAGATATATTTTGCACCGCAACAAATCTCTATTCTTTGAGGATTGGTATGGGAGAAGCATATGGTCCATGGTCGACTTAATGGACACCAACGGACAATTTTTAAATTATGAACAATTTTTAAATTATGAACAATTTTGCATCAAACATAATTTCAAACCCTTAAAATCAGACTTTACTAAATTACATAAAGCACTACCCCAAGGATTTGTCCTTCTAACAAGAAACATTTTGGCATACTATCCGATACAACCACAATTGGCCCCACTATCAATTCAAGGGTTCTCTATTCTGGATAAAAAATGCACTAACCACTTTATTAGAAATTGTTTTATTGATTATCTTTACCGTAAAATGCATAATAAAAATAATATACTACAAAAATTTGATAAAGTTTCAATCACTAAACTAAGAACAATGTATCTAACACTCCCTATTTCTCCTAAAGTGAAAGAAACACATTTCAAAGTAATGAACAACATTTACCCCTGTAAAGAATTACTGAGACTTCGCTTTGGTATAGATGATAATAAATGCACATTCTGTGAAAATGATGTTGAAACTACGGACCATATGTTTTTCTCATGTAATGTGATACAGACATTTTGGTGTGATATACATACATGGGTTAAGCAACAGATATCTTCATTCCCAACCTCTTTCTCCTGTGACGACATAACATTTGGATTGATATTGCAAAGCAAGGGTGATGAGCACTGTACTAATACAATTGTATGTCTAGCTAAATTCTTTATTCACAAATGTAGAATTGTGAAATCCTCTCCCAAATTTGTTGTTTTTTTAAATGAATTTAAACTGTATTTGAAATCCTTAAAAACTCTGAAAAGTCCTAAAGCACAAAACATATGATACCCTAAAACACTTCCCAACTGAGGTTAATAGCTGAACAATGACTGAAATCCCCTTATTTAATTATTTTTCTCTTTGTTTGAAAGTCTCTTCTCCCTTAATAATCATCCTTACTTTTGTTACTAAGACTACTTAAGGCTACCAGTTAGTGTCCCAGTGAAACCAGTGAGTGTCCCAGTGAAACCAGTTAGTGTCCCAGTGAAACCAGTTAGTGTCCCAGTGAAACCAGTTAGTGTCCCAGTGAAACCAGTTAGTGTCCCAGTGAAACCAGTAGGGCTATAACAGTGGCTGCTCATTAACCAGTAGTGTTCTTCCTCCAGGTGGGAGGACGGCTCGTGGTGATGAACGTCAGTTTGGAGCTCGTTGTTAACCTTTTACTACGTTAGGAAAGATGCGTCCTTTGTGATTTAACCCTTGTGTAATTGTGTAATACCGGACGTAGAAATAAGCGCTGAAAATGTGTAGAAGAACAATTTAACAATTTAAAACGTTGGAAAAAGAAAAAACAAACTGTGAAAAAAAGGCGTCAAAAACGTCGAAAATAAAAAAAAGGGTTAATACCATCTGGCTGTAGAGAGCTGATCCCAGAAGATCAAATCTGTGAATATCCTTCTAACTTTGCTTACGTTTATAAAACCGAGAGCATTTTTTTAATCAGCTGACCCCAGGGGGGCTCCGTAAAAACGGGTCCCACAGACCCGAACACCTTACGAGGGTTATAATGACCAAACCTGCTCTGTGTAACCGGAGCTGGGGGGTGAAAACAGCGTCCAGCAGCCCCCGGTGTCGCTCCTTCTCCTCATTCCACCGACTCCGGTCCTCCTCGTACTCCGCCATGGTTCTCTCAATCAGCCCAAATATCTCTTCAGCAGCCGCGGCGAGCCGCTGCTCCACCAGCGCTCTCAGCACCTGGACTTTACTCATCTTACCTCTTTCTCTACTCAACAAAGACACTCGGCGCACACACCAAATTCTTCTTCTTCTTCTTCTTCTTCTTCTTCTTCTTCTTCTTCGTCTTCTGGTTGTTTGGGGCAGATTACTACTTTTGTATTATACCGCCACCAACTGTCCAGGAGTGTGTAATACCATGAACTTCATAGAGTCTAGGTCAGGGGTCTTCAACGTTTTTTAAGCCAAGGACCCCTTAACTAAGAGTGAGATGGAGCAGGGACCCCCTACTATATATATTGTATAAAAGTTACATTTTGGCCTACAATAACATGTAGGGCTGCCTAAAGCCTTTATACATACCTTTTTTTGCATAGAATACTAAGCTTTTTAAATAGCCTACTAATTGTTGGCATGATTTTATATGTTAAAACATACCTGTGGCACAATAAATCCTCAGGATTAACTGTATCTGTGGATGGCGACTACCTTACCTATAGGCCAGTAGGCCTGTCCTCAGTGGGGATTTATATTGGCTAAAATATATTTGATTGATTTCAAAAAAATTCAAATATGAACAATAACTTGGAGCCCCCCCTGCATTGACTCTGAGGACCCCCTAGGGGTCCCGGACCCCCTGTTGAAGATCCCTGGTCTAGGTGTAGCGACTTCTTTGCAACCTTGATAAGCCGCCGAGAGGGAACAATCCCCTGCTCCACCAGCGCTCTGAGCACCTGGACTTTACTCATCTTACCCTGTATGACGCTCCGTTTGAAGAATTCAGATCCACTCCGAGATATGCTTTCGAGGATTTATTGTTCATTTGCAAGTGGGAAAAAACATTAATAAACAAAATCCAAAGAGGTAAACATAAATGTGGAAAAACTTGCGGTCAACAGAAAATGCAAAAACCCCAGCTCACCCCCCTCTAGCCCCCACCATGCAGGTGTCAGGTGTATGAATAGACTGATTATTGTGAGACCAGCCCCCATGACGGCCTACATTACGAAATAGGTGAAAACTATAAACCATAAACAAACATAATATACATGGCTCCTATACTAGGCTTGCATTCATTCAAAACAAACAAACAAATAAACAAAACAAACTTATATTCTTTTCATTATAAAAGTATTATTCAGAAAAATAAATAAAGCTTCAAGTCTCTCCCTTTTCTTCAAGTTGATCATGTACTGAGTTCTCTCCTTCCATTTCCTGCCAGAGTAATCTGTTATCATCATATCTCTCACATGCAAAAGTACGTGTTCTACATCTTCTTTGCATAATCCTGCTGACACACCTTTCTGCTAGATGCCATCTTGTTCAAAGTGTGAAGTTACCATAGACAGTATATAAGGAAGTTACCCGCAGGGAAGACTACAGCTTCTGGTGTAGATCAGCCGGAAGTGTTCCACATTTCCTCTAAAAAACACGCAGGACTATAAATGATTAAAACACACTTTTGAAGAAAGACAAATACTTTATTAAATTCTCATAGTTCTGAAAAAACAATGAACCAAAGTAAAGATGATTCCAGCAGCCTTCAGGCTGAACAGGAAGTGACAGAAACACTGTGGTCTGATTCTGATTTAATAAAATGTTATCAGACCCATAAATCAGCTCCTACACAGTCTCCAGATGATTTTATTATGACAGAGTAGCTGTCAAAATTCTCTACATGTGATCTGGTGCTGATTTTAATCAACAACAGACTGTAGATGATCTGTTGCTGATTTTAATTACCAACAGACTGTAGATGATCTGTTGCTGATTTTAATCAACAACAGACTGTAGATGATCTGGTGCTGATTTTAATTACCAACAGACTGTAGATGATCTGGTGCTGATTTTAATTACCAACAGACTGTAGATGATCTGGTGCTGATTTTAATTACCAACAGACTGTAGATGATCTGGTGCTGATTTTAATTACCAACAGACTGTAGATGATCTGGTGCTGATTTTAATTACCAACAGACTGTAGATGATCTGGTGCTGATTTTAATCACCAACAGACTGTAGATGATCTGGTGCTGATTTTAATCACCAACAGACTGTAGATGATCTGGTGCTGATTTTAATCACCAACAGACTGGAGATGATCTGGTGCTGATTTTAATTACCAAAAGACTGTAGATGATCTGGTGCTGATTTTAATTACCAACAGACTGTAGATGATCTGGTGCTGATTTTAATCACCAACAGACTGTAGATGATCTGTAATCTGAACAGATTTAGTCTCTCTGACTTCTAAACGTAACTGTCAGCCACACAACAGGTGTTCTGTTCAGAATCAGCCTTTAAATCAGACACATAGTTAAAATCCCTCTAATTCAAAATCAATAAAAAGTTTATATAAAACGTCATCATGTTGAGTCGATTCTGAACCAATCAGCTGTTCGATCAGCTGAGAGGCGTTTCCCAGCATGCCCCTGGGTCCGCCTGGGTCTTGCAGTCGGTGAAAAGCACCTGCGCTGCCTGGGTCTCAAACCTGCGGCCGCCTTGATCTCGTGAGGTCATCGCTGACCACGTGTGCATGACGTCAGAGAAAGTCGGGATCAGGTCAGACATAAATCTACCCAGCATGCATTGGGCGGCGATCGCCGCTGATCGATTCTGTGCCGACCTGACTCATCTCCAACGAGCCTATAAGGATTCAGGTTATTCTGATCCGGGTTGTGCCCTTTTTAAATACTTTTTCAACATACTATACTATGACTTTTTATGACTTTTTAAATACTTTTCAACATACTATACTATGACTTTTTATGACATTTTAAATACTTTTCAACATACTATACTATGACTTTTTCATGACTCTTTTCGACTTACTATACTATGACTTTTTTATGACTTTTTAAATACTTTTTCGACATACTATACTATGACTTTTTTCATGACTTATTCAACATACTATACTATGACTTTTGTGTATACCTGTGTTTACATGTCTAGGAGAAGCATTGTTTATAAAAGACAAGTCAGACAGTTTGGTGTCAGTCACAATCTCTTTATAGGTTTTATCGTACACACAGCAGAGCGACTACAAGCTCCAACTGACCCACAACAACTGAAAACATTACAACTCTCCATTTCACAGAGAAAAACCCCCAGAAACATACAAATATTACAACGTGTAACTGAAAACTGAATTCTTCTGTAAACTGACCCTTTAAACTCTATACAGCAGATCTGACGTCACCTCTCATCTTTGTGTCTATAAAGTAAAAAACGTTCCTCTAAAAAACGTTGCTCTGAGAGGGAACCAGACGGCCGCCATGGGACATTCTCACCCCAACACGCTCTACTAATCAGGGCTGGGTATTGCCACTGATTTCCTCAATCGATTTGATTCCGATTCACAAGGTCCCGATTTGATTTCTAATTTGATTTGATTCTATATCAATTCCATTGGGGGTATTTCAGTTACAATACCAATATAGCTTGAATATAAAAAGATTCTTAGATGACAAAAAAAATGGCCATGCCAGTTGTTCCCTCGCGCCAAAATTTGGCCCAACTTTGGAGCGTTATTTACGATGACATGGATTCCTTAGATAATTTAGTTTCATATGATACCAACATCTTCCCTCTAGCGTTAAAACGGAGACTCTTAAAAGATCCATCTCAGGATTTTATTGATCGATATCGGATCATTCAAATAGAGATGGATTTGAATCGGAAAATATCGATTTTTTAAACCCAGCCCTAATACCAATAAAATGCTTCAGGTTAGCAAAATGTAGCTATGCGTTAACAGTTACGCTACTTGACAAACTTTAATTCTTTCTACTTTTGTTTTTTTTTTTTTTTTTCTTTTCCTATCCCAAAAAACAAAACGTGTAAAAGTAAAGAAGTTAGAAGCTGTGCGCCAGACATAAAAACTGAAGAATTGTTAGAAAGTAATATTAAAGAAGTCTCATGAAAAGTACTCGCGTATATACCGCTGTACTTACCTCTGTATCTACCTCCTGCTGGTCAGGACAGGTACTACAACAGTCCTGACCAGCAGGAGGCAGCACTCTAGTTTTTTGGGACGTTTTGGCCGTCTGTTTCCATGTCAACCAACCGCGTCAGAGGTCAGACAGCAATGGTAAAGACCAGAGGTCGACCGAGACTCGATGTCTGAGACCGAACACCAAAAGAACAGCTGATATAGATGCATTCACAGATGTTTGTTTGTCTCATAAACACGTTTGGCAAGAATCCCTCAAATTTTAAAATATATTTTGGAAACACTTTCTATGACACTCATGTGAATAACGCATTTTAATACTAATAATGCGTTGAAAAAGTATTATAGTTTAGTATAATATATAGTTTTATAACAATTATAAAGCATTTTATAATGACTTATAAGCAGGGCCATACAGAATATGAGGATGCAGAATTCCCCGCAGATTTTCCGTAGATTTTAAATAAATTAAAATAAAACTTAACAGAATGTTAACACATCTCCAATCTGAGCAGAAAAAAAGTCTGCTCAATTTTGCAGATTTTCACTCTGGATCACTACTGAAAACCTGCTTAGGTGTGATTACAAGGTCATAGAAAGTGCTACCTGTATATTTTTTTCTCTGCTCTCTGCTGGACTGGACAGACTGCGATGAACTGCAACGTGTGAGCTGATGGCGTGACGCATCGGTCGGGCTCTTTCAGGCCTGATGGTGTCTGACAAGTCAGAAGCATTACTGAGGAGGGGGGGAGGGGGCGGAGTTAATTTAATATTTGCATATGATTTTAAATCCCAACCCAGATGTTTTATTTACAGCAGCAGGTTTCTGTTCCTCCTGTTTAAAAATAAACTCTGTTCACATATTTACAAAATTGGAAAACATCGACATTCACAGCAACTTTAAATGACTTGTTCACTTTGAACATGTGTGTGTTTGTGTGTGTGTGTGTGTGTGTGTGTGTAGTATTCATGTTGTAGTATTTTACGTATGTACTAGGGCTGGGTATCGTTCAAACATTTTCAATACCAGTACCGATACCGTGACTTCAATACCTGTTACTGAACAATACTTTTTTGATACCAATCCCATCAAATCCATTTTAATAAAAAGAAATTAGAACATTATACATCACGGAACAAATCTTTTATTTTTTCAGCTCCTTTACACTGATGTGACATCGTTTAGCCTTTCAAAACAACAACACACTGAGCTGACTTTTTCCTGCATTTCCCTGACGTTAGACCAGTGGCGCCGGCTGCTGTAATCCTGTACGCACCATGCGTACATTTTTTGTTCAAGTATCTCTGTTGTTTCTGTTGTTACCCGAGTTCGATTTGACCAGGGACTGAAAGCAGTGTTTTCTGTCACACACACCGAGAGCTGAGTGTCGTCTGCATATAACAATATACTACTGTTGTTCGGAAGATAACATAAATATACAGACAGAAAGGTACCCATCAGTGATGTGTGCGGTCAGAAGCTAACCACCGTCGTAACCCTGAACACCTGAAGTGACGTCGATAACCATACATCCAAATGGATCGATTCATCCAAAGTAACGCAGCGCATAACAGGACGTTGGTTTATTTTTAGCTCAGAAAACGTACCCGGAACAAATTTAGCCGACACTCAAAGGCTTATTATTAAGTTTTGTTGAAAGTCACTACAGATATGACTACATTATTTGTGTGGAAGTATAAACATTGTGTGAGAATGTGTGTGTGTGTTTTTCTGTGTGTGGTGTATTTGGCTTTATCTTTTGCATGACTCGCCCGCAAATATGAGCTCCTGTATAAAATGTTCTTATGCGTACTATGAAATAGATTTCTGCCGACGCCACTGCGTTAAACAGCCAATCACAAACATTATTAGATCTTGGTAGAAGGATGCTGTATGCTTTAGTGGCTGACTGATGATTGATGATTTTGAACTTTGGTATTGAATGACAAGGCATTTTTTGATACTCGATACTAAGGAGGCAATTCGGTCAGTGCCTAAAAAGTATGGAAGTTCGGTACCCAGCCCTAGTATGTACAGACCTCTCCTGTTTTCTGGGGGAGAGGCGGGTGGATGGGGGAGAGGGGGGAGACCTCAGTCCTTTGTGGAGGGCAGGGCTCTCAGGTGGCGGCCTCAGCATCCCCGCCCTCGTCCACCTGGTTTTTCTTCCCAAGTATCTTCATCTTGGAGAACAGCTCGCCGAACGTCTCCTTCACGCCTTTCTCCAGCAACCAGCCGTCGCTCTCACACTCGGGGTTCTCCGGGTCCTCCATCGTCTGCAGAGCCGTGGTCAGGTACTTTAACCCCGCCATGTCCGCCGACTGACACACAAAAATACAAACATAGGGTTATTATATATGATTTTAAATGGTGAAAAATGTGCATCAGTGTTTCCCAAAAAGCCCAACATGATATCCTCAAAAGTCTTGTTTTGTCCACAACTGAAACTAGAACATATTCCAGTCTGTCCTCCCCTGGAAAACTCCCCCATAAGTGGTTTGTTCCAGTATCATTCTGACGTATCTGATTAGAACCGTTTAGAACCTGATTAGAATCTGCAGACGCAGAATTTCCCCCATATTTAAAACAAATTAAACAAAAACTCAGAATGTTACCCCACATCTCCACCCTGAGCTTTATTCAGGAGATTTTCATTCTGGATCTTTCTGCAGCAGCAGGATCATTAAAGTTCCTTCAAACAGAGTTATTGAGTTCAGGATGTTGTTCTTAAATCCGCCGCCTGTCGTGATGTTCAGGTCACACTTGTTGTTCGACCCACATAACGAACCTTTACTCTCTCTCAGGAACTGCTCTTGATCTTCCCAGAATGCAACCTGTTGCTACTGCTGGCAGATTAACCCCCCAGAATAGATTTAACCCCCCCAGAATAGTTTCTGATCCTCGGTGAGCCTGACCACCGCTTGGCAGCTTAGCACGCCGCCATCTCAGCACCTGAGTCAAGAAAACCTGCAGAAACTCTGCTCAGGAACCAGACTGTAATACTGCAACAACTGTAGGGGAGAGCCAGGACGATTGAAACATTCCAGTTTTCTCAGAGTGCAATGATAATGACAGACTTCCTTATGTCAAAACATAGAGCATGTTAACCTCCTTCTATCAGCTAAAATATCTTCCTGTTATTTCCTTTTATCACAGAGTTACAGGCAATAAACAAGTTTTGATAGTCAAAAGTAAACTTCATTAGCGGTTAAATTATTAATGAATGTTTTTCATTTAAAGGTTCGACTACATGCTTATTCAGTAGACCATTTAGTGTTCTCCACAATCCCAAACTTTCATATTGCATGCTTGTTGACATGGCAAGCAAAACAGGCTATAATGGCATATGTCTATGTTTACATACAGTATGTCTATGTCTACATATGTCTATGTCTACAAATGTCTATGTCGGGACAATTGAAACTGCTGTTTCAATCATCCAAACCTGGCTGTAACTCCATGTATTTTAAGTAAATGCACAAATATCTGTATTTATACAATAATTCATGGAGGTGAGACATGGAAAAGCAGTTTTAGAAAGATGAAAATAAATTTTGGGCCCACCAGGTAGGGGGGTTGAGTATTGCCATGTCAACCTATAGAGACTGATGGGCTGGGGGTCATTAAGGTCTGTATTTATTTATAAATATGTGCAATAACCGTATTTATAAACATGTGTAATAACTTTATTTATTAACATGTGCAATAACTATTTATTTATAAACATGTTCAATAACTGTACATATTTATAAACATGTGCAATAACTGTACTTATTTATAAACATGTACAATAACTGTACTTATTTATAAACATGTGCATTAACTGTACTTATTTATAAACATGTGCAATAACTTTATTTATTAACATGTACAATAACTATTTTTTATAAACATGTGTAATAACTGTACTTATTTATAAACATGTGCAATAACTATTTATCCATAAACATGTGCAATAACTGTACATATTTATAAACATGTGCAATAACTATTTATTTATAAACATGTGTAATAACTGTACTTATTTATAAATGTGCAATAACTATTTATCTATAAACATGTGTAATAACTATTTTTTATAAACATGTGTAATAACTGTACATATTTATAAACATATGCAATAACAATTTATTTATAAACATGTGTAATAACTGTACTTATTTATAAACAAGTGCAATAACTGTACATATTTATAAACATTTGCAATAACTATTCATCTATAAACATGTGCAATAACTGTACATATTTATAAACATGTGCAATAACTATTTAATTATAAACATGTGTAATAACTGTACTTATTTATAAACATGTTCAATAACTGTACATATTTATAAACATGTGCAATAACTGTACTTATTTATAAACATGTACAATAACTATTTATAAACATGTGCAATAACTGTACTTATTTATAAACATGTGCAATAACTGTACTTATTTATAAACATGTACAATAACTATTTGTTTATAAACATGTACAATAACTATTTTTTTATAAACATGCGTAATAACTGTACTTATTTATAAATATGTGCAATAACTATTTATCCATAAACATGTGCAATAACTGTACATATTTATAAACATGTGCAATAACTATTTATTTATAAACATGTGTAATAACTGTACTTATTTATAAACATATGCAATAACAATTTATTTATAAACATGTGTAATAACTGTACTTATTTATAAACAAGTGCAATAACTGTACATATTTATAAACATTTGCAATAACTATTCATCTATAAACATGTGCAATAACTGTACATATTTATAAACATGTGCAATAACTATTTAATTATAAACATGTGTAATAACTGTACTTATTTATAAACATGTGAAATAACTGTATTTATTTGTAAACATGTGTAATAACTATTTATTAATAAACATGTACAATAACTATTTATAAACGTGCAATAACTGTATTTATTTATAAACATGTGTAATAACTGTATTTATTTATAAACATGTACAATAACTATTTATAAACGTGCAATAACTGTATTTATTTATAAACATGTGTAATAACTGTATCTATAAACGTGCAATAACTGTATTTATTTATAAACATGTGCAATAACTATTTATTTATAGACATGTGCAATAACTGTATTTATTTATAAACATGTGTAATAACTGTATCTATAAACGTGCAATAACCTTTTATTTATAAACATGTGCAATAACTGCATTTATTTGTAAACATGTGCAATAACGATTTATTTATAAACATGTGTAATAACTGTACTTATTTATAAACATGTGCAATAACCATATTTATAAACATGTGCAATAACTGTACTTATTTATAAACATGTGCAACAACCATATTTATAAACATGTGCAATAACTATTTACAGGGCTCTAGAGTGCGACCAAAATTTGTAAGGGTGTGACTAAGATTTTTCCTAGGTCACACCGGTGCACCTAACGTCCTCGCATCCGCTGCCTCTCCACGAACGAAACGATGTCGTTTATATGGATATGGTTTAATGTTGCATTACATGACCCATTCCTTCTGTAAAGCTGTGCCTGTGTTTGGATCTCTCCTCCTCACAGCCCCCCCCGCCCCCCCATTCACTCACACACGGGCCGACTCACCTGCAACATGAGAGACACAGCTCCGCTGGTCCACATGCTGACATTTGTCTACAGTTTTAATTGTTATTAACACAGCTGTATATTGTTAAGTATGAGAGGGAAACCTGTATTGGTACCAGGGTTTCCGCTGGTAATTCTCTGTTATTGCGGCTGCCACGGCGAAAAACACATTAGAAGTTATTGAATGGAACTAACTTCAGTTTGTTGAGTAATAGCGTGTGAGACGGAGCCTTCTGGACCTGGGCGAGAGATGTGACCCATGGCCACATTATCATAGTTCATAAAAATGCAGCGCAGCCAGGGACGATACAGACATTTCATAGCCTACACAAGACGTATGTAACGCCGCTGACCCGCATTCGACCCGTGCTGGACCCGTTCATAATGAGTCAGCCGTCACTCTGTGAGTAGCTTCAGTCCATCGTACTCCCCCTCTCTCCCTATATGAGCTATTGGGCTATCCGGGTCTGTTGTTGAAAACAAGTGAAGGAGCTTTCTCAGAAATATTTTTTAAAATATATCCCAGGCTATTTATTTCAGATAATTTACATGTGTTGCAGCTGTATATTTTCAAATTGGGAAGGAAACCCTGTCTTTGCATTTTATTTTAATCACATCTGTTTTAATAAAAGAGCTTGTGAAAAGTGGCTTTGAATTAAAACTGAACATTTAGCCCACTATAGATAGATAGAGATATATATTGTGTATCGCCATTCAGCCAAAAAATACAGAGATATGAGTTTTAGTCCTGGACTAGTGTAAGATCTGATAAGAATCCGTGTGGAAGAGCCCAGCTTGGAAAATTTTGATGCTAGGGAGTGTGGCAAGCTGGTTTAGCCAAGGCCAAAGGGCAAGAAGACAGGTGTTGGCCATCTGAGGGGCATTTGACAGCAAGGGGGGACCAGCTATAAGACTTTCAGTACAGTATGTACCAACTCCTTATTCTTGTTTAAAATAATTGCCATAATATATATATGAATGTATATATAGTGTGATAAAGAGGTTACCTTGAAATTGTGGCGTTAATGGCGACGCGAGGAAAAATTTGGGTGCACTTAAATTTGTGCTGGTGCACCTAAATAAAAAAAGTTAGGCGCACCAGTGCGACCAAGGCAAAAAGTTAGTCTGGAGCCCTGATTTATTTATAAACATGTGCAATAACTGTACTTATTTATGAACATGTGCAGTAACTATTTATCTATAAACGTGTAATAACTGTATTTATTTATAAACATGTGTAATAACGTTACCTATTTATAAACATGTGCAATAACTGTATTTATTTATAAATGTGTGCAATAACCATTTATTTATAAACATGTGCAATAACTGTATTTATTCATAAACATGTGCAACAACTATTTATTTATAAACATGTGTAATAACTGTATTTATTAATAAACATGTGTAATAACTATTTATTTATAGACACGTGCAATAACTATTTATAGACGTCCAATAATTATTTATTTATAAACATGTGCAATAACTGCAATTATTTATAAACGTGCAATAACTATTTATTTATAAACATGTGCAATAGCTATTTATTTATAAAATGTGCAATAACTATTTAGCTATAAACATGTGTAATAAGTGTATTTATTTATAAACATGTGCAATAACTATTTATAGACGTCCAATAATTATTTATTTATAAACATGTGCAATAACTGCAATTATTTATAAACGTGCAATAACTATTTATTTATAAACATGTGCAATAGCTATTTATTTATAAAATGTGCAATAACTATTTAGCTATAAACATGTGTAATAAGTGTATTTATTTATAAACATGTGCAATAACTATTTATTTATAAACATGTGTATTAACTTTATGTATTTATAAACATGTGCAATAACTGTATTTATAAACATGTGCAATAACTATCTATCTATAAACATGTGTAATAACTGCACTTATTTATAAACATGTGCAATAACTATTTATAAACGTGCAATAACTATTTAGCTATAAACATGTGTAATAAGTGTATTTATTTATAAACATGTGCAATAACTATCTATTTATAAACGTGCAATAACTATTTATTTATAAACGTGCAATAACTATTTAGCTATAAACATGTGTAATAAGTGTATTTACTTATAAACATGTGCAATAACTTTTTATTTATAAACATGTGCAATAATTGTATATATAAACATGTTTAATAAATATTTATTTATAAACATGTGCAACAACTATTTATTTATAAACATGTGCAATAACTGTATTTATAAACATGTGCAATAACCATTTAGCTATAAACATGAGTAATAAGTGTATTTATTTATCAACATGTGCAATAACTATTTACCTATAAACGTGTAATAACTGTACCTATTTATAAACATGTGTAATAACTGTAAATATTTATCAACACCGGAAATAATTGTACTTATTTATAAACATGTGCAATAACTGTATTATTTATAAACATGTGTAATAACTGTATGTATTTATAAACATGTGCAATAACTATTTATAAACATGTGTAATAACTGTATTTATTAACATGTGCAATAACTATTTATTTATAAACATGTGTATTGACTTTATGTATTTATAAACATGTGCAATAACTGTATTTATAAACATGTGCAATAACTATCTATCTATAAACATGTGTAATAACTGTACGTATTTATAAACATGTGCAATAACTGTGTATTTATAAACATGTGCAATAACTGTATTTATCTATAAACGTGCAATAAGTATTTATTTATAAACATATGTCATAACTGTATTTATCAATAAATATGTGTAATAACTATTTATTTATAAACATATGCAATAACTATTTATTTATAAACATGTGCAATAACTGTATTTATTTATAGACATGTGCAATAATAATTTATTCATAAACATGTGCAATAACCATTTATTTATAGACATGTTCAATAACTGTTTGTTATGTTTTTAATTGTTTTCTGAATGCTCTTTCATGTTTTATGTAAAGCACTTTGAATTGCCCTGTTGCTGAAATGTGCTATATAAATAAAGCTGCCTTGCCTTGCCTATTTATAAACATGTGCAATAACTGTATTTACTTATAAACGTGTAATAACCATTTATTTATAGACATCTGCAATAACTATTTATTTATAAACATGTGCAATAACTGTATTTATTTATAAACGTGGAATAACTGTATCTATAAACATGTGCAATAACTGTACTTATTCATAAAGATGTGCAATAACTATTTATTTATAAACATGTACAATAACTGTCTTTATTTATAAACATGTGCAATAACTATTTAGCTATAAACATGTGTAAAAAGTGTATTATTTATAAACATGTGTAATAACTGCACCGATTCATAAACATGTGCAATAATTGTATTTATTCATTAACATTTGCAATAACTATTTATAAACATGTGTAATAACTGTATTTATTTATCAACATGTGCAATAACTATCTATAAACATGTGTAATAACTGTATTTATTTATAAACATGTGCAATGACTGTACTTATTTATCAACATGTGCAATAACTATTTATTTATAAACATGTGCAATAACTGTATTTATTTATAAACATGTGCAATAACTATTAATTTATAAACATGTGCAATAACTATTTATTTATAAACATGTGCAATAACTATTAATTTATAAACATGTGCAATAACTATTTATTTATAAACATGTGCAATAACTATTTATCAATAAACATGTGTAATAACTATCTATTTATAAACATGTGCAATAACCATTTATTGATAAACATGTGCAATAACTGTCTTTATTTGTAAACATGTGCAATAACTATTTAGCTATAAACACGTGTAATAAGTGTATTTATTTATAAACATGTGTAATAAGTATTTATTTATAAACATGTGCAATAACTGTACTTATTTATCAACATGTGCAATAACTATCTATAAACATGTATAATAACTATTTAAAAACATGCACAATAACTATTTATTCATAAACGTGCAATAACTATTTATTTATAAACATGTGTAATAACTGTATTCATTTATAAACATGTACAATAACTATTTATTTATAAACATGTGCAATAACTATCAATAAACATGTGTAATAACTGCACATATTTATAAACATGTGCAATAACTATTTATTTATAAACATGTGTAATAACTGTATTTATAAAAATGTGCAATAACTATTTATTTATAAACATGTGTAATAACTGTATTTATAAAAATGTGCAATAACTGTACTTACTTATAAACATGTGTAATAACTATTTATAAAAATGTGCAATAACTACTTATTTATAAACATGTAATAACTGTAGTTATTTATAAACATGTGTAATAACTATTTATAAAAAATTAGCAATAACTGCATTTATAAACATGTGCAATAACTGTACTTATTTATAAATGTGTAATAACTGTACTTATCTATAAACATGTGCAATAACTATTTATAAACATGAGCAATAACTGCATTTATAAACATGTGCAATAACTGCATTTATAAATATGTGCAATAACTGTATTTAATTATAAACATGTGCAATAACTGCATTTATAAACATGTGCAATAACTGTATTAATTTATAAACATGTGCAATAACTGCATTTATAAACATGTGCAATAACTGTACTTATTTATCAACATGTGCAATAACTGTATTTATAAACATGTATAATAACTGTACTTATTTATAAACATGTGTAATAACGGTATTTATTTATAAAAATGTGTAATCACTGTACTTATTTAGAAACATGTGCAATAACTGTATTTATTTATAAACATGTGTAATAACTGTCCTTATTTATAAACATGTGCAATAACTATTCATCTATAAATGTGTGTAATAACTGTATTTATAAACATGCGCAATAACTGTACTATTTATAAACATGTGTAATAACTGTATTGACATGGGGCATTGTTTTAGTTAAGGCATTATTTAAGAGCTAGTGGAAGGAGATTTTGGTCTCATGTGCAGTCTGTATGTACAGTTAAATGACAAGGCTATCTGCTCTGAAAAGGACATTTAAAGAGTCTGGTGTGTGCAGCAGAGCTGAATCTGGTTGAGTTCGTCATCAGCGCTAATGCTAATCACTTGCTAATCAATTATATTGTTAACCTTGGACATTTAAGGTTGCTTTGGCTAACTTGCTGCAGGTGTGCTGCCATTATCCTCTTTTCAATTTAAAAGATTAAGACCAGAAGGTATCCTGTGTTCACCTCCCGGAGAAAGTTCTCCAAGATTAAAAACAGCAGCAGGTGAGAGGCAGGTTTAGCTTTCCTAATAAACTCTGCTGCTGTGCTTTTTCTGAAACAGCCACGCCCCCTGCCACTCCTGTCCAATCAAATGCTTCCTCTACACGATCAGGAGGTATGACATCAGAGGTAAAGTGTCGGGTAGTTCAAGTCATCAACAAGGTGCATCAGGAATACCAAACAACTCTCATCACAAAGAGTGTTTGTGGATTCTGTATTTGTTTAATCAGAGACTGTTTGGAAGTGAGACACCCTGAGTAACTTTCTGTCTCAGAGTAACTTTCTTTCTCAGAGTAACTTACTGTCTGTGTGTCCCGTGGGTTTGTCCACTGCCACCGCCTCTTAAGGAGACTAACGGCAGGTCCTGAGTGTATTGATTCCAATGGGAGAAGTGAACGTGATCCATTGCATTCTCATGAACGGCTTCGTATGATATCCTACTGCCAGCCGGTCACATGACAATTAAGTTTAGAGGTCTTTACAGTTACATTTAGCCGAGAAAATGTGACTATGAGCCAGGTACAGAGCACCGCGAAGCCGTTACAGTTGAGTTTAGCTGACAAAAAGTTTAGTTAAGATTGTAAAAAAGATTGTGGTTTGGATTAAAACAGTGATCCCCATAAGTAGTACCCCGGGACATGAACCCCTGTTTCTTGGGTGAAAGTCTTGTGTTTTCTCCTTAACTTCTTCAGGACATGAACACCTGTTTCCTTGTAATCCCCAACCCACCAACCAGGTTAAAGCAGCCAATTTAGGGGAAACACTGAAAGACCTGTTTCCTGTTTCTGTCTCAGGATTTTTCTGTCTCCAACGCCCTGACAAAACTAATGTTCCTGATGATAAATATGTCTTTTAGCTGAGTAGATATCTAAATCTGCAATGGTTAGTTGACTAATTGATTAGTCGATCGACAAAAAAACTATTTTGATATACTATTAATCGTTAAAGTCATGCAAAAATGGCACAGAATGCTGTTTTTAGCCTCTTAAACATAAAGATTTCTTGCTCTTTTCTGTTTTATATCAGATTAAACTGAATATCTTTGGGTTTCAGACAAAACAAGACATTTAACATCTGATTCAGAGAGGAAGACAAGAAAACCATTTCACTTAATGTTAGACTGTCCCTTTAAGTCCAGTTCAGACCAAAGATTTGTGATGAGATGAGTTTTAGAGCTGAACCGGCCTGTCTCAGCTCAACTCAGCTGGTCTCCAGAGGTTTTAGAACGAGAGAAGACAAAATGCTGATAACAGAGAGAGTGGCAGAGAAGGAGGCACAAGAATGGCAAAAAAAGTGTTGAGAAAAAGCTTTAAAAAGTTGACAAGCTGCAAGTTTCCACTCGTCTCGTTGTGAATCATCTGTCTGAACTGGACTTTAGGGGCCAGCGGGGACCAGGCTGGATGCTGATTGGCTGCAGTGTGTTGTGGGCGGAGCCTTACCTCCAGGATGATGGTGGCGATGATGAGCACGCCGATGCTGTTCATCATGCTGCTGAAGTAAGAGAAGAGCGCCTCGCGGCAGCCGCGGGTCCAGATGTTGAGCTCCTCGATGCGGTGGTCGTAGTCGTAGTGGGCGGAGTTATTGGTCAGGTGGTGCTGGATGCAGGGCCGCGGTGACCCGGGGTTACAGCAGCTGAACGGGACGCTGTCCATCAGGTACTTCCCCTCCACGTTACTCAGGACACGGCTGCAGGACAGAGACACAGTTAATGTCCGAACCCTCGAACACTCGAACCCTCCAAAACCCCAAACTCTCAGAACTCACAGAGCCCTCGAAACCCTCAGAACTCTCAGAACCCTCAGAACTCTCAGAACTCTCAGAACTCTCAGAACACTCGAAACCCTCAGAACTCTCAGAACCCTCAGAACTCTCAGAACACTCAGAACCTTCAGAACTCTCAGAACCATCAGAACTCTCAGAACTCTCAGAACACTCAGAACTCTCAGAACCCTCAGAACTCTCAGAACCCTCAGAACTCTCAGAACTCTCAGAACTCTCAGAACACTCAGAACCTTCAGAACTCTCAGAACCATCAGAACTCTCAGAACTCTCAGAACTCTCAGAACCCTCAGAACTCTCAGAACCCTCAGAACCCTCAGAACTCTCAGAACCCTCAGAACCCTCAGAACCCTCAGAACTCTCAGACCCCTCGAAACCCTCGAAAACCCCCAAACTCTCAGAACCCTCAGAACTCTCAGAACTCTCAGAACTCTCAGAACCCTCAGAACTCTCAGAACCCTCGAAAAACCCCAAACTCTCAGAACTCTCAGAACCCTCAGAACCCCCAGAACTCTCAGAACCCTCAGAACTCTCTGGTATATCAGTATTTAATGAAACGTCAACAGAGATATTGATATCACTTCCAGAACCAGAGCCGTTCAGAAAGTTGCCACTCGCTGTTGAGCTCTGTGACATCCACTCAAATACAGACAGTGGCAAAATATCATCTATCTTAGTATAACTTGATCCCAGCGCTGCATTTGACATGGTTACAATCTTGTTAAAGAAATAGTGCGTAGTTTCTGTCTCCCCCATTTTAGAATTCTAAGTATTGACAACAAAACTGTCGGCGCATCCACATGATACAAGCCCCCACCCCCCTAATCTTCTGATCATAGTCTCAATTACCTTTTAGCAACTCAAATGGCTTTAATGTAACAGACGTTCATTAATATCAAAAGGTTTAACATAAAGCTTTAAACTCTGACCACTCACTCTTGGGGGAATTTATTTCTCTGGCCTCTGGGCGGAGATATAGAGCAAAAACTAACATTTTCGTTTGTTAATGTGCAATTAAGTGTGTGTGTGTGGTTGTGTGTGTGTGGTTGTGTTTGTTTGTGTGTGTGTTGTGTGTGTGCGTCTGTGTCAGTTGTTTGAGATGACCTAATCTGACACATTTCCCAATACAAACACTGAGTACGTGCTTTCAACAAATCAATGATTAGATGTTCCAGAACTTTCTTAAATTAAATCAAAACCAAACTAAGGTAGTTGGTTTTGGAGCCAAAGAGGAATGATTAAAAGTCAGCGCTCACCTTCATGTGGCAATGTTAAAAACAACAGACAAAGGCAGAAATCTTGGTGCAGTCATGGACTCAGAGCTGAACTTCAACAGCCACATTAAGACAATTACTAAATCAGAATACTATGATATCAGAATTTATCAAGGGTTAAACAACATAGTAGCAGGATTTAGAAAAACTGGTCCATGCTTTTATCTGCAGTAGACTTGACTCCTGTTATACTCCAGTTCTGCTTTCTGTCTGTAAGAATTGATTCCAAAACACTGTTGGCTTATATATATATATATATATATATATATATATATATATATATATATATATATATATATATGCTGTCAGTTAAACGTGTTATTAACGGCGTTAACGCAAACCCATTTTAACGGCGTAAATTTTTTTATGGCGAGATTAAAGTTCTTTTTGGCCGAGCAAACTTTGTAGTTTTTATCAACATGCTGTTGCAACAACTAGTAACGTTAGAAAAACTACAACACCACACCGGATCTAGCTAGACCGGAAACACAACAACAGGCACGCTGCACACACTGGTTTGGGCTCAGAGCCGGCCAAAGAACAGCAGGCTAACATTACGTTTTGAGTGGATGGAGAGCGCGAGACGCCGAAATGGACGCCAATAAGATTCTGAATGGAAAGTTTACTTTTAAAAAGTTGCCAAATGGTTCCATTGACAAGACCAAAGTGATCTGTGTGTGTTTTGTGGTAGTGAACTGAGCTGTCATCACAGCATGTCCAGTCTGAAATACCACTTGATGGCCGAACACACAGCTGATGGCCGAGCACACAGCTGATGGCCGAGCACACAGCTGATGGCCGAGCACACAGCTGATGACCGAGCACACAGCTGATGTTGATAAGAGAATTAAAATGAGAAAAAATAATGGGACAAAAAGAAATCAAGGGACATTTAAAATAGATAAAAATGTGCGATTAATCACGATTAAATATTTTAATCATTTGACAGCACTAATATATATATATATATATATATATATATGATTATTTTGTCTTGTGATGGACGAGCCCCCATTTGTCACATTGGAAACAAACTCCCAGAAAACTGCAGGTCTGCTGCAACTCACACTTATTTTTGATGCTGCCTTTCTTTAAGTAATTGTTCTTGTCTTACACTGCACTGTAACTTTTGTTCTTGTATTAAATACCTGTCTTATTCTATTTCAGCCATTTTATATTCTCTTTAATGGGTGATTTTAATAATTGTTTTAGTTTTTTAATGTTTTATGTTACTTAAAAATTACTTCGACTTGCCTTGTTGCTGAAATGTGCCTTATAAACAAGTGCTAACCACTGAGCCACCGTGCTGCTGATAAGGCCTGTGAGTGATTGGCAGGAACATGCAGTGGGCATGGCCTGGTGGCTCACAGGAGGTTAAAATTGGATAATGAGAAATAATCATCTCAGAGAGAGAGTTTTATCTCTTAAGCGCATTAACACAGAAACACGAGATGGAGTCACGCAAACATGGCGCTAGAACATGCTTCAGACCTGAAACAACCACAACGCTGTGGAGGAAGGTCCGGCTACACCACATATGCATTTTGGGATAGGAGAATAACATTATGTGGGTTGTTTGCATTTCTTTAAACCAATCCCAATGGTCCTGGGTGGTGCTGAGCAACAGACGCAGTGATGATGGCTCTGCTACATAGTCTCAGGAGGAAATGACCCAACACATTCTTTATAAAACCTCCCAGGTAGAGAGGAGATGATCTAACATATTCTTATAAAACCTCCCAGTTAGAGAGGAAATTATCTAACATATTCTTTATAAAACCTCCCAGTTAGAGAGGAAATTATCTAAACATATTCTTTATATAACCTCCCAGTTATAACATATTCTTTATTTAAACTACAACCTTGTAGCTAGCTTCAAGCTACGAGCTACGAGCTACACGCTGAAAATATAAAGTTCTGAAGATGTGGATGGTGCAACAAGTCAGGTCTGCTTGGTTCTTTCAGTGAATGATTGTAAAGATTTATAAAGAATATGTTAGATCATTTCCTATCTACCTGGGAGGTTTTATAAAGAATATGTTAGATCATTTCCTCTCTAACTGGGAGGTTTTATAAAGAATATGTTAGATAATTTCCTCTCTAACTGGGAGGTTTTATAAAGAATATGTTAGATCATCTCCTCTCTAACTGGGAGGTTTTATAAAGAATATGTTAGATCATTTCCTCTCTAACTGGGAGGTTTTATAAAGAATATGTTAGATCATTTCCTCTCTAACTGGGAGGTTTTATAAAGAATATGTTAGATCATCTCCTCTCTAACTGGGAGGTTTTATAAAGAATATGTTAGATCATTTCCTCTCTAACTGGGAGGTTTTATAAAGAATATGTTAGATCATCTCCTCTCTAACTGGGAGGTTTTATAAAGAATATGTTAGATCATTTCCTCTCTAACTGGGAGGTTATGTAAAGAATATGTTAGATCATCTCCTCTCTAACTGGGAGGTTTTATAAAGAATATGTTAGATAATTTCCTCTCTAACTGGGAGGTTTTATAAAGAATATGTTTAGATCATTTCCTATCTAGCTGGGAGGTTTTATAAAGAATATGTTAGATCATTTCCTCTCTAACTGGGAGGTTTTATAAAGAATATGTTAGATCATCTCCTCTCTAACTGGGAGGTTTTTATAAAGAATATGTTAGATCATTTTCTCTCTAACTGGGAGGTTTTATAAAGAATATGTTAGATCATCTCCTCTCTAACTGGGAGGTTATATAAAGAATATGTTAGATCATTTCCTCTCTAACTGGGAGGTTATATAAAGAATATGTTAGATCATTTTCTCTCTAACTGGGAGGTTTTATAAAGAATATGTTAGATCATCTCCTCTCTAACTGGGAGGTTTTATAAAGAATATGTTAGATCATTTTCTCTCTAACTGGGAGGTTTTATAAAGAATATGTTAGATCATCTCCTCTCTAACTGGGAGGTTTTATAAAGAATATGTTAGATCATTTCCTCTCTAACTGGGAGGTTATATAAAGAATATGTTAGATCATTTTCTCTCTAACTGGGAGGTTTTATAAAGAATATGTTAGATCATCTCCTCTCTAACTGGGAGGTTTTATAAAGAATATGTTAGATCATTTCCTCTCTAACTGGGAGGTTATATAAAGAATATGTTTAGATCATTTCCTCTCTAACTGGGAGGTTATATAAAGAATATGTTAGATCATCTCCTCTCTAACTGGGAGGTTATATAAAGAATATGTTAGATCATCTCCTCTCTAACTGGGAGGTTTTATAAAGAATATGTTAGATAATTTCCTCTCTAACTGGGAGGTTTTATAAAGAATATGTTTAGATCATTTCCTATCTAGCTGGGAGGTTTTATAAAGAATATGTTAGATCATTTCCTCTCTAACTGGGAGGTTTTATAAAGAATATGTTAGATCATCTCCTCTCTAACTGGGAGGTTTTATAAAGAATATGTTAGATCATCTCCTCTCTAACTGGGAGGTTTTATAAAGAATATGTTAGATCATTTCTCTCTTAACTGGGAGGTTTTATAAAGAATATGTTAGATCATTTCCTCTCTAACTGGGAGGTTATATAAAGAATATGTTAGATAATTTCCTCTCTAACTGGGAGGTTATATAAAGAATATGTTTAGATCATTTCCTCTCTAACTGGGAGGTTATATAAAGAATATGTTAGATCATCTCCTCTCTAACTGGGAGGTTATATAAAGAATATGTTAGATCATCTCCTCTCTAACTGGGAGGTTTTATAAAGAATATGTTAGATCATTTCCTCTCTAACTGGGAGGTTATATAAAGAATATGTTTAGATCATTTCCTCTCTAACTGGGAGGTTTTATAAAGAATATGTTAGATCATCTCCTCTCTAACTGGGAGGTTTTATAAAGAATATGTTAGATCATCTCCTCTCTAACTTGGAGGTTTTTATAAAGAATATGTTAGATCATTTCCTCTCTAACTGGGAGGTTATGTAAAGAATATGTTAGATCATTTCCTCTCTAACTGGGAGGTTTTTATAAAGAATATGTTAGATCATCTCCTCTCTAACTGGGAGGTTTTTATAAAGAATATGTTAGATCATTTCCTCTCTAACTGGGAGGTTTTATAAAGAATATGTTAGATCATCTCCTCTCTAACTGGGAGGTTTTTATAAAGAATATGTTAGATCATTTCCTCTCTAACTGGGAGGTTTTATAAAGAATATGTTTAGATCATTTCCTCTCTAACTGGGAGGTTTTATAAAGAATATGTTAGATCATCTCCTCTCTAACTGGGAGGTTTTATAAAGAATATGTTAGATCATTTCCTCTCTAACTGGGAGGTTTTATAAAGAATATGTTAGATCATTTCCTCTCTAACTGGGAGTCCATACGGAGATCAACTGGTAAGAGCCAATGAGGTTTAACCATGTATCAGCTGATTTAAACACCTCACGTTACTGTAATGTGTCAACAGTTAACTTAATATTGGATGTTTAGTTTTCTTTAGCAGGGTCTGAGCTAACTGAGCTAACCTGCCACACAACAAGCATTTTAAACGTACATTCTTATACATTCTGTGCTGTACTTATGCTTTATTTTCTTATGGGCACTAAGGCGGGTATGAACTCTGTAATTTCCATTTTTATGGATGAAATAAATTTGACTTTGACTGAGCCTCTGCATATGGGGCGCCTGCTCTACCAGGTGAGCTACCTGGGCGCCCGTGTTGAGTGTTTTTCAGCAGAGAATCAAACGCTCGCTCAGGCGGCCGGTTTGGTTTAACCTTGTCTTGTTAGCGGGCGTGTAACCTGCAGCGAGCTGGAAATCAGATCCTGAGAGATTATCGACTTAGAGAGGAGAACATCGACCTCCTGCATGGCAACTTTTACCTCCTTAAATCCTTCAGTGATCCTCCTCTGACCCGCTTCAACCAAACTCTCTCTCTCTTTCTCTCCCTCTCCCTCTCTCTCTTTCTCTCCCTCTCCCTCTCTCTCTCTCTCTCCCTCACCCTCTCTCTCTCTCTGTCTCTCTCTGTCTCTCTCTCTCTCTCTGTCTCTCTCTGTCTCTCTGCCGGCCGCGGAGCTCTGAGACAAATATCAGCCCGAGCCACTGAAGACTGAAGTTAACTTTACAGGAAAGTTAGACATTAAAAAATGTCTTTCAGAGTTAAACATTTAAGTTAAGAAGTCATTCCTACTCCCTATTGCACAGTCCCTCCAGAAAAACGTGATTATGCGATCGCATAATTCAATGCATAATCAGCCAAAGTCCGCATATTAATGCAGGGGCCGCATTTTTTCAAATACGCCGCATTTTCACCTCATAAATTGCCGATTACCGCGCAAAATATGCGGGGCTTGCATGATTTCATAATCCCCGCATTTTCGTTGCAAAAAACTCCCATAATATACAGTACAGGCCAAAAGTTTGGACACACCTTCTCATTCAATGTGTTCCTTTTTATTTTCAGGACTATTTACATTGTAGATTCTCACTGAAGGCATCAAAACTATGAATGAACACATATGGAATTATGATACTTAACAAAAAGTGTGAAATAACTGAAAAAATGTTTATATTTTAGATTCCTCAAAGTAGCCACCCTTTGCTTTTTTATTAATAAGGGAAAAACTTCCACTAATGAACCCTGACAAAGCACACCTGTGAAGG
Organism: Perca fluviatilis; assembly: GCF_010015445.1. Lineage (NCBI taxonomy): Eukaryota > Metazoa > Chordata > Actinopteri > Perciformes > Percidae > Perca > Perca fluviatilis. The sequence continues at coordinate 364,614 of NC_053130.1, forward strand.
TAAAACCATTTCAGGTGACTACCTCATGAAGCTCATTGAGAGAACACCAAGGGTTTGCAGAGTTATCAACAAAAGCAAAGGGTGGCTACTTTGAGGAATCTAAAATATAAGACATGTTTTCAGTTATTTCACACTTTTTTGTTAAGTACATAATTCCATATGTGTTCATTCATAGTTTTGATGCCTTCAGTGAGAATCTACAATGTAAATAGTCATGAAAATAAAGAAGCACATTGAATGAGAAGGTGTGTCCAAACTTTTGGCCTGTACTGTATCTCAGCAGAAAGATGAAAAATGTTGTTTACTTCACACAAGAGCAGCCATTTTCCCCTGTTGCCATGGGAACGTTATGAAGTGACGTCATTACGCGACGTGAACATCATCGAAAAGCAGGGTGTTGGGGGGATCACTGTTTTTTCTCTTTTTCATCAAACCAGTTTTTGCAAGTTCCCGCAATTTCATCGCATAAAATTGCATAAATATCATATATATTCCATCGCATTTTTTAAGAAAACGTGCTGCATAATCAAGGAGTTTTGCCCCAATAATCACAAAAAAACTCAAAAAAAAATTTCTGGAAGGACCGGAAGACTGAAGTTAACTTTACAGGAAAGTTAGAAATTAAAAACTTTTGAGGTCTTTCAGAGTTAAACATTTAAGCAAGATAAGATGAAACCATCAATAACAGGATAAGGTGACTGAACCGAAGCGTTTCTCTGTTCCGATCTTTGTTAAAGTTCAACGTTGTGTCAGGATGTTACGACCATATTTCTCATTATTCTGGATTAACTGATTCTAGAGCTGAAATGATAGTTTTCATTAACGATTCGTTTCTGATTAGCCGATTAACCAATACAATGGAAAAATATCCAATGAAATACCAAAGAAGAGCTTCTTAGAACTAGTCTTTGTGAAAACAAATCAAAGGCACATTCGGACAAATATAAGATTAAAAAATTCCCTCTGACAGGTTTCGGCTGCCAGCCTGACAGGTTTCGGCTGCCAGCCTGACAGGTTTCGGCTGCCAGCCTGACAGGTTTCGGCTGCCAGCCTGACAGGTTTCGGCTGCCAGTCTGACAGGTTTCGGCTGCCAGTCTGACACGTTTCAGCTGCCAGTCTGACACGTTTCGGCTGCCAGCCTGACAGGTTTCGGCTGCCAGTCTGACAGGTTTCGGCTGCCAGTCTGACAGGTTTCGGCTGCTAGTCAGACAGGTTTCGGCTGCCAGTCTGACAGGTTTCGGCTGCCAGTCTGACAGGTTTCGGCTGCCAGTCTGACAGGTTTCCGCTGCCAGTCTGACAGGTTTCGGCGCTAGTGAGACAGGTTTTCGCTGCCAGTCTGACAGGTTTCGGCTGCCAGTCTGACAGGTTTCGTGCCAGTCTGACAGGTTTGCGCTGCCAGTCTGACAGGTTTTCGCTGCCAGTCTGACAGGTTTCGGCTGCCAGTCTGACAGGTTTCGGCTGCCAGTCTGACAGGTTTCGGCTGCCAGCCTGACAGGTTTCGGCTGCCAGTCTGACAGGTTTCGGCTGCCAGTCTGACAGGTTTCGGCTGCCAGTCTGACAGGTTTCGGCTGCCAGTCTGACAGGTTTCGGCTGCCAGTCTGACAGGTTTCGGCTGCCAGTCTGACAGGTTTCGGCTGCCAGTCTGACAGGTTTCGGCTGCCAGTCTGACAGGTTTTAGCTTCTTCAGGACGTTACAGGAAGTGAAACAGTAAAGTAATCTTATTCTATTCATAATGTTCCAGATGTAATAAAGACATTTAACACAAACACTTGATTGACGCTCGATGGTTATTAAAGCCCCAACGTCTCCTTCCAGGCAGTGCTGCGACCGTTGACCGTTGACTTGGTTCCTAACCAAAACCATAACCATAATCTTAACCATAACCTTAACTATAACCATAATCTTAAACATAACCATAACCTTAACTATAACCTTAATTATAACCTTAACCAGGACCATAATCTTAACCATAACCATAATCTTAACTATAACCATAATCTTAAACATAACCATAACCTTAACTATAACCTTAATTATAACCTTAACCAGGACCATAATCTTAACCATAACCATAAACATAACCTTAACTATAACCTTTGCCTAATCCTAGAGACGTTGGGGGCTTAAAACACCGATAAACTTGACTGACTGACTTCTAGAATCTTATTCTATTCATAATGTTCCAGATGTAATAAAGACATTTAACCTGAACAGTTGATTGGGTGACCGTTGGGTCTGGGTCTGGGTCTGGAACTGGAACTGGGTCTGGTTCTGGTTCTGATTCTGGTTCTGGGTCTGGGACTGTGTCTGGCTCTGGTTCTGTGTCTGGGTCTTGGACTGTGTCTGTGTCTGGGTCTGGGTCTAGGTCTGGGTCTGGGTCTGTGTCTGGTTCTGGGTCTGGGACTGTGTCTGGTTCTGGGTCTGGTTCTTGGTCTAGGTCTGGGACTGTGTCTGGTTCTGGGTCTGTGTCTGTGTCTAGGTTTGTGTCTGGGTGTACTCACTCTTTGACCAGGTCATTGCTCATGTCCAGGTCTGGGTCTGGTTCTGGGTCTATGTCTAGGTCTAGGTCTGTTTCTGGTTCTGTGTGTACGCACTCTTTGACCAGCTCGATTCTCATGTCCAGGTCTGTGTCTGGTTCTGGTTCTGGGTCTAGGTCTAGGTCTGGTTCTGTGTGTACTCACTCTTTGACCAGGTCGTTGCTCATGTCCAGATCTGAGTCTGGTTCTGGTTCTGGTTCTGGGTCTAGGTCTGTGTCTGTGTGTACTCACTCTTTGACCAGGTCGTTGCTCATGTCCAGGTAGCGGTTGCTGATCCACTGCACCTCGAACCAATCCCTGAAGTTGTTGTTGCCACAGCAGCGGAACTCGATCTGGGTCATGTCCAGAGTCCGCTTCATGAAGCAGCGTCCCGGTGTGTCCGTGTCCTTGTAGAACTTGATGCTGTTCTTCAGGCCCTCGGCGAGCGTCAGGTACACCGCGAACTGCATCAGGAAGCAGAGCAGCACCGTGAGCAGCAGCAGCCCGTTGAAGCCGCAGCACAGCAGCAGGTACGAGCGCAGCATCGGCTTCCACTTGGCGAACTTCACCGGGTCCAGCGAGTCGTGGCACACCTTGCCGCCGAAGGCGTTGAGCCCGCACGCCAACAGGCCCACCAGGATCAGCAGGTTGGGCACCAAGTGGCTCTCGTTGTTGTCCATCATCTCGCTTCTCTTCCGCAGCTCGATCTTGAAGAAGATGCCGAGACTGAAGATCAGGATCCCCACGATGACCGAGAGCCAGTAGATCATCCACAGGCCCTGCGCCAGCTTCACCCGCTTCTGCAGGTTGAACTTCACCGGCATGAACGGCATTTTGACCTCTCAGTTTGGATCAAAACGCAGAACTGAAATCAATACTTGAACTTCTCGGTTTGGCTCAAAAGTCGCGACTGAAATCGGTACAAACGATCACTGAAAACCAGCTATCAATGTAAGATGAAAGCAAACAGTTCCAGGTCTCAGTTTCGAGCAGTTTGGAGAATCCTTCAGAGTTTCAGAGTTTTAATCCGTTCCAGATTTAACCTCGCGGTTCGACCAAAACACGCGACTGAAATCGATACAAACGATCACTGAAAAACCAGATCTCTATAGAATTTATAAGGAATTAGTTTCCTGTTTGTTTGGAGAAATCCTTCAAGACTTTCAGAGTTTAAATCCGTTCCAGAAAGCAGCTGAACACGCCTCGGCCAGAACTCCTGGTTTCAGACCCATAATGCCGAGCTGCAGGTGCGGACAGTCCATACTGCTAGGGGGGCAGAGGGGTCTGCCATCAAATTAAAAACCAAATATTCACATAAAAAGCCGCGGGCCAGACCGGCAGTGGGCTCCTCCACGCTGGTATTTCCCTGCAGAAGAAGAGGTGTGAATGCGAGCGAGCTGGGACTGGTCATCCTAAAGCTGCGAGCGGCTCTGATCCCGTTAACGAGAGATCAGCGCTAATCTGACGACTTACTGCTAATTGGTTTGATGCTAAGCAGCAGCTTCCTCCTCTCAGGGCTCGGAGCGAGAGTCTCTCTCTCTCGTAGTTAAAGCAACGAAGAAGTATTCAGATATACTACACTAATACCACACTGTAGAAGTACTCTGTCACAGTAAAAGTACTGCAGTGAAAATGTTACTTCAGTAAAAGTGTGTAAGTATCGTCAGGAGAATGTAGTTAAAGTATTAAAACCTGGTTGAAAAAGTGGAAAGGATCCAACCAGTTGTGTGTTTAATGGTCTACACACACATAAAGACACACACACACACACACACACACACAGATACACAGACACACACATACATATATACATATATATATATATATATATATATATATATATATATATATACAGTGCCTTGCGAAAGTATTCGGCCCCCTTGAACTTTTCGACCTTTTGCCACATTTCAGGCCTCAAACATAAAGATATAAAACTGTAATTTTTTGTGAAGAATCAACAACAAGTGGGACACAATCATGAAGTGGAACGAAATTTATTGGATATTTCAAACCTTTTAAACAAATAAAAAACTGAAATATTGGGCGTGCAAAATTATTCAGCCCCCTTAAGTTAATACTTTGTAGCGCCACCTTTTGCTGCGATTACAGCTGTAAGTCGCTTGGGGTATGTCTCTATCAGTTTTGCACATTGAGAGACTGACATTTTTGCCCATTCCTCCTTGCAAAACAGCTCGAGCTCAGTGAGGTTGGATGGAGAGCGTTTGTGAACAGCAGTTTTCAGTTCTTTCCACAGATTGTCGATTGGATTCAGGTCTGGACTTTGACTTGGCCATTCTAACACCTGGATATGTTTATTTGTGAACCATTCCATTGTAGATTTTGCTTTATGTTTTGGATCATTGTCTTGTTGGAAGACAAATCTCCGTCCCAGTCTCAGGTCTTTTGCAGACTCCATCAGGTTTTCTTCCAGAATGGTCCTGTATTTGGCTCCATCCATCTTCCCATCAATTTTAACCATCTTCCCTGTCCCTGCTGAAGAAAAGCAGGCCCAAACCATGATGCTGCCACCACCATGTTTGACAGTGGGGATGGTGTGTTCAGGGTGATGAGCTGTGTTGCTTTTACGCCAAACATAACGTTTTGCATTGTTGCCAAAAAGTTCAATTTTGGTTTCATCTGACCACAGCACCTTCTTCCACATGTTTGGTGTTTCTCCCAGGTGGCTTTTGGCAAACTTTAAACGACACTTTTTATGGATATCTTTAAGAAATGGCTTTCTTCTTGCCACTCTTCCATAAAGGCCAGGTTTGTGCAGTATACGACTGATTGTTGTCCTATGGACAGAGTCTCCCACCTCAGCTGTAGATCTCTGCAGTTCATCCAGAGTGATCATTGGCCTCTTGGCTGCATCTCTGATCAGTCTTCTCCTTGTATGAGCTGAAAGTTTAGAGGGACGGCCGGGTCTTCGAATTTGTAGTGGTCTGATACTCCTTCCATTTCAATATTATCGCTTGCACAGTGCTCCTTGGGATGTTTAAAGCTTGGGAAATCTTTTTGTATCCAAATCCGGCTTTAAACTTCTCCACAACAGTATCTCGGACCTGCCTGGTGTGTTCCTTGATCTTCATGATGCTCTCTGCGCTTTAAACGGACCTCTGAGACTATCACAGAGCAGGTGCATTTATACGGAGACTTGATTACACACAGCTGGATTCTGTTTATCATCATTAGTCATTTAGGTCAACATTGGATCATTCAGAGATCCTCACTGAACTTCTGAAGAGAGTTTGCTGCACTGAAAGTAAAAGGGGCTGAATAATTTTGCACGCCCACTTTTTCAGTTTTTTATTTGTTAAAAAAGTTTGAAATAGCCAATGAATTTCGTTCCACTTCATAATTGGGACCCACTTGTTGTTGATTCTTTACAAAAAATTACAGTTTTATATCTTTATGTTTGAGGCCTGAAATGTGGCAAAAGGTCGAAACGTTCAAGGGGGCCGAATACTTTCGCAAGGCACTGTATATATATATATATATATATATACACACACACACAGACACAAACACACACACACATACACACACATAGATACACACACATACAGACACACACACAGACACACACATAGATACACATACAGACACACAGATAGATACACAGACACACACACACATACAGACAGACACACACACACACACACACACACACACACACACACACACACACACACAGACACACACACACACACACACACAGACACACACACACACACACAGACACAGACACACACACAGATACACATACAGACACACAGACACACAGACACACAAATAGATACACAGACACACACACACACATACAGACAGACACACACACACAGATACACACAGACACATACACACAGACACACACACACACCACCAGTTGTGTGTTTAATGGTCTCATCATCTCAGCGTGACTTGTAGCCGTTATATTGTCGGCTAGTTTACTTTAGAATCAAACATCAGATTTATAAACTACATGTGTTTAAAGGTCCTTAGTGGTCCCCTAATACTGTATCTGAAGTCTCTTTTATATAGGCCTTAGTGGTCCCCTAATACTGTATCTGAAGTCTCTTTTATATAGACCTTAGTGGTCCCCTAATACTGTATCTGAAGTCTCTTTTATATAGACCTTAGTGGTCCCCTAATACTGTATCTGAAGTCTCTTTTATATAGGCCTTAGTGGTCTCCTAATACTGTATCTGAAGTCTCTTTTATATAGACCTTAGTGGTCCCCTAATACTGTATCTGAAGTCTCTTTTATATAGACCTTAGTGGTCCCCTAATACTGTATCTGAAGTCTCTTTTATATAGGCCTTAGTGGTCTCCTAATACTGTATCTGAAGTCTCTTTTATATAGACCTTAGTGGTCCCCTAATACTGTATCTGAAGTCTCTTTTATATAGGCCTTAGTGGTCCCCTAATACTGTATCTGAAGTCTCTTTTATATAGACCTTAGTGGTCCCCTAATACTGTATCTGAAGTCTCTTTTATATAGACCTTAGTGGTCCCCTAATACTGTATCTGAAGTCTCTTTTATATAGACCTTAGTGGTCCCCTAATACTGTATCTGAAGTCTCTTTTATATAGACCTTAGTGGTCCCCTAATACTGTATCTGAAGTCTCTTTTATATAGACCTTAGTGGTCCCCTAATACTGTATCTGAAGTCTCTTTTATATAGACCTTAGTGGTCCCCTAATACTGTATCTTCATGCTATGGGACCTTTAATGTGTAAAGTAACTAGTAACTAAAGCTGGAACAGATGACTGTAGTGGAGCAACTAAAGTAACTAGTAACTACTAAAGTAACTAAAGCTGTAACAGATGAATGTAGCGGAGTAACTAAAGTAACTAGTAACTAAAGCTGTAACAGATGAATGTAGTGGAGTAACTAAAGTAACTAGTAACTAAAGCTGGAACAGATGGATGTAGTGGAGTAAAAAGTACAATATTTCTCTCTGAAATGTAGCGGAGTACAAGTAGAAAGTGGCATGACAAGAAAAGACTCAAGTAAAGTACAAGTACCTATTACAGTACTGGAGTACATGTACTTAGTTACATTCCAGCTCTGCGGCAAGCTAACGTTAGACGGCCAACGCTGAGCTAACGGTCGAAGTGTCATCATTATCGGTACTTCATTTGTAATTAGAAAATGAACTAGAACTGGAAGTAGTTATGACGGGGTCCAAGCCTCCCAGGGCCCGTCGCCCCCGGCAACAGTCGCCCCTGACGACCAGCGGAGCACACGAAAGCGTGACTCAAAGCATGACAGCGGGGAGGCAAACGTCGGGAAATATCGAGGGCGTGAGCCGCGAGGTCTGTGGTATGTTGCCGTTGCAAATATCCCATTAACATTGAGTAAAAGGGGCAAAACTGGTCTACGTTGACTATAGCGCCCCCTAATGGCCGATCTTCGCCAGATTTGGTGCAGAGTCGCAGAGCGGCTCGCAGAACGAGCATCACAAGTTTCGTGTTTATAGCATTTACTGTGGCAGAGAAACTGCTATCGAAAGTGTTCCATTTGCATGCATTGAGTTATCTGCCAAAACGCATAAACGTTGATTATAGCGCCATCTAATGGCCGATTTTTGCCAAGTTTGGTACAGATCATCGTAGTGGGATGTTGAAAAATAATCGGAAGTTTTGTGATTATAGCATTTACTGCGGCAGAGATATTGCAATTGCAAATTTCCCATTTAAATGCATTGAGTTATTTGCCAAAACGCGTCTACATTTATTATAGCGCCCCCTAATGGCCGATCCTCACCAAAGATGGTACAGCGCCTCGGAGTGGGATGTCTAACAATAATACCAAGTTTTGCTCCGATACCTATTAAGTTGGCCGAGATATGCTAAAGTTCGTGTTTTGTAGCTAGCTACGAAAATTAGTTTGGTTGTAAATTGCGAATACTTCAACGTAGCAAAATTCTTTGAGTAACTTTTGGTCAGGGCCGTCTGGAGAGGCTACGTACCAGGTTTCGTACAGATCGGTCGCACGGCCTAGGAGGAGTTCAAAAAAGTTGGTTTTGCGCATTGCGTGATATTGCGAAAAAATAACCTCTTAGCGTAAATGGGCGTGGCCTACGTCATGTGATTCAGCTCGATTCAAAGAAGACGTGGATGTAAGGCTTTCTAATGTGCCATGTGGGAGTTAAAGGCTTCGTTATTATAGCGCCACCTAGAGGTCCGTGTGTAATACTTGGAAGGTGAGGTCCATGAACCATCGTACATCTACGCTGTAAAGTTGAAGTTGCTCACATTAGTGTAAGTGTTCAATCCAAACCTGGGTCCCATAGGCCACGCCCACTTTGACCAATCAGGAGCCCACTGTAGGCGTGGCCTCAGGAGCGGCTTATGAGATATAAACTGTTGTTCCTGTAGCGCCCCCTAGTGGAAGCCCAGAGGGTCACGGCAAACAAGCGTGATTATCGGTCACGTCTCCGCTGCTCTCTGGAAACTTCATTATGAATCTGATAACTGATTAATCTGATAACTGATTAATCTGATAACTGAATAATATGATAACTGATTAATCTGATAACTGAATAATATAACTGATTAATCTGATAACTGAATAATATAACTGATTAATCTGATAACTGATTAATCTGATAACTGAATAATCTGATAACTGATTAATCTGATAACTGATTAATCTGATAACTGATTAATCTGATAACTGAATAATATGATAACTGATTAATCTGATAACTGAATAATATAACTGATTAATCTGATAACTGAATAATGTAACTGATTAATCTGATAACTGAATAATATGATAACTGATTAATCTGATAACTGAATAATATAACTGATTAATCTGATAACTGAATAATATAACTGATTAATCTGATAACTGAATAATATGATAACTGATTAATCTGATAACTGAATAATATAACTGATTAATCTGATAACTGAATAATATAACTGATTAATCTGATAACTGAATAATCTGATAACTGATTAATCTGACCAATAAGACGGAAACATTAACTCCTTTTAAAGTTTTTATTGGTTTTGTTACAATATTGTACATGTCCTCGTTTATACAAGAATTCACATATTAACACGTCTGATGTGATAAATGAGAGGCGCTTTACGCTGCCAACGCCAACGCTGCCAACGCCAACGCTGCCAACGCCAACGCTGCCAACGCTTCCAACGCCAACGCTGCCAACGCCACGCTGCCAACGCTGCCAACGCCACGCTGCCAACGCCACGCTGCCAACGCTGCCAACGCCAACGCTGCCAACGCTACGCCAACGCCTAACGCCTAACGCTGCCAACGCCACGCTGCCAACGCATACGCTGTAACCGCACGCTGCCAACGCTGCCAACGCCACGCTGCCAACGCAACGCTGCCAACGCTGCCAACGCCACGCTGCCAACGCCACACTAACAACGCCACGCCGCCAACGCCAAGGCTGCCAACGCCACGCTGCCAACGCTGAAACGTGAAGAAACTAAATCCAACTTTTATATCAAACTAATAAATAAATAAATAAACAGGTTTCCTGTTTCTCTCGTCACTTTTCAGCACAAACTCATAAAAAAAACAATATTCAACTCATTTCAACAGGAAGTGACATCACACAGCTCTCCGAAAAACAAACACGAGAAGACGAAGACTCTTTAAATAAAACCTGTGATCTGATATGTGTTTATAGGATCGCTGATCATTCATGATGCCTCCAATATGTCACATGTGTCTGCAGAAGCAATGCATTCTGGGAATCTGTTGCCGAAAAAAAAAAATCAGATTTCACAATAAAAGACTTTCGGTTCTAGCTGCGTTTCTTTGAATGAAGTTCTGAATGTGACTCAATGGTTTCATCAGCTACACTTTGTTTCTGCCTCTGAATACTACATTACCCATGATCCTCAGCTGCTGTTGGTGTGGAGACGCAGCCAGAATCGGACAGTGAGCTGAGACCAGACGGAGTGTGTGTTTTCGAATTGTTTTCAGAGACAGTGAAGCGATCTGAACGTGTCCAAGGCTACGATTTCCCATCATGCAACACAATCTGAAACTAAACCCCGATTAAATCTAGAAGGGAAATCGCCACGGCAACGACAGTTAAAGGTGCAGTAGGTAAGACTTCTAAAACTACCTTTCAGTCATATTTATGTCTAACTGTTCAGATGCACCAATCAGGGCCAGGGGGGTGTCTAACTGTTCTCCCTTGTGGGGGGAGGGGCTTAGAAGACTGTTTTGGGTTTTAGCAGAAAGGGGGGAGGGACTAAGAAGTTGTTGATGTATATTTTTCGGCTGAATCCTGGATCTTCCCAATCCTACCTACGGCACCTTTAACCTTAGACCCCAAAACCACTCGTTAGGGTTACGGAGTAGATGGTGGTTTGAGTGTTAAACATATGTTATTACATTAGATCAGATTTTGGGAGATTTAGCGTAGTTTAGCGTAGCTTGCGGCCGTAGCTTCTAACGAAGAGATCAGAGATGATGAAACGCAGGCGCCAGGTGGGCGGGGCTTCACTTTGGTTTACTGTTAAAGACTTTCACACTTTCTTAGAATTAAGTCACAAACTAAAGTTCCAAATCTAATGAACAAAAAAACAAATCTAAAATAAACTTTCTAACTTCCTGTGAGTGTGTGAGGGGGCGGAGTCAGAGTTAGTCCCTCTCTGTGATTGGTGGAGAAACCAAAACGTCCTGAAAGAATCCCTGAAAGCTGGTTTGAGCTCAGCGTCGGGCCGCAGGAAGCTGATTGGCCGAGAGGCCGTGGGGGCGGGGCCCAGCATCACAGGTGCTGCCAGTCGATGGCGACCAGCGTCTGATTGGCCTCCTGAGCGTGGCCGATGACCTCAGCGACGCCGTGCTGCCGCCACAGACGCTGGATCTTCCTGTAGCGCTCGGCACACAGGTGGAGGGGGTTCCCCCGCCTGGCGGGACAGGAAGAGGGAGGATTTTCAGAATAAAGGTCTGAATATTACCAGAATTTTATGTCTGTGTGTGTCTGTATGTGTGTGTGTGTGTCTGTGTCTCTGTGTGTGTGTCTGTATGTGTGTGTGTCTGTTTGTGTGTCTCTGTCTGTCTGTGTGTGTCTGTGTCTCTGTTTGTGTGTGTCTGTGTGTGTGTGCCTGTCTGTCTGTGTCTCTATGTGTGTGTGTGTGTGTGTGTGTCTCTGTGTGTGTGTGTCTGTGAGTGTCTCTGTGTATGTGTGTGTGTGTCTGTCTCTGTGTGTGTGTATCTGTGTATGTGTGTGTGTGTGTATCTGTGTATGTGTGTGTGTGTCTGTGTCTCTGTGTGTGTGTGTGTGAGTGTCTCTGTGTGTGTGTATCTGTGTATGTGTGTGTGTGTGTGTATCTGTGTATGTGTGTGTGTGTCTGTGTCTCTGTGTGTGTGTGTGTGAGTGTCTCTGTGTGTGTGTGTGTGTGTGTCTGTCTCTGTGTGTGTGTCTGTCTCTGTGTGTGTGTGTGTGTCTGTCTCTGTGTGTGTGTGTGTGTGTGTATCTGTGTGTGTGTGTGTGTATCTGTGTGTGTGTGTGTGTGTGTGTGACCTACTTGAGGCCCTGGTCTGTCTCTCCATAGTCGTCGAGGTACGGAGGAGGATAGAAACAGCCCTTTGTTTTACCTGCTACAAACAACACCTGACTCTCTCTGACCCTGCACACACACACACACACACACACACACACACACACACACACACACACACACACACACACAAAAGTATTGATCTTTTATAAATTGCAAATGACAAGTAAACTTTTTGCTATTAGAATAATTACATGATTTCATCTTTCTGTCCACTAGATGGTGCTGTTTGATGGCTCTTTTCCTTCGGGGACAGACTACCTAGATCACAATCATGTTGTCATGGTGATAATATCTATGGGGGGGCCCTGCTGGACTGTAATAAAGGAGTTTTTCCTCTAGGAGGTTTCTAGAACAGAAAGATAGAATTCCTTCAGAAATACCCAAATGTCAAAAGGTGTGTTTATAAATCCCAGCAGGTATGTGTCTCTGGTGGGCCTGTCTGTCTGGGTGGGGGTCTTAATGTGGGAACACAGAGGGAGGGGTTCTCCCGTGGTCACAAACCAAATCTGTGTAACAAACGGTATCAACGAATGAGATGTAACGGAGCAGGATCATACCGTTCTCAGCTCTCATACTCTGAACATTTACAACCACAGCACTAAGATCATCACACGTTCATGACCAGGAG
>NC_053130.1:384826-387326 GCF_010015445.1 Perca fluviatilis
GTGTGAGTGCAAGTCTCAGGTAGTATGGCGAGTGTGTCCCCTGTGTAGAAGCTGCAAGAACTCCAGGCAGTAATTATCCAGGTAGTAGAACCAGACAGGCAATGTGTTCAGCACCATTGTCTCAGGTATGCATGTGCAGGCAGCGTCAGGCAGTGAGTGCAGTGTGTCTCTGTGGGAGCTTGTAGCCTCTGTGGTGTATTTAGTGTGTCTGCACTTAGTAGTAGTGTCTGTGTGTGTGTGTGTGCAGTCCTCAGGTGGGTGTGTGGTGTAATGTTAGGTGTGTGGTGTGTGCAGGTAGGTGTGTGTTTTTACTTGTGTGTATGAATATGTCTCCTCTCTCCTCTCATGATTTCCTGTGTCTCTCCCCTGAAGAAGAGGTGAACCCCTGACCTCTGACCTGTCTCACCTCGTCAGCGACCTGTCGTCCCAGCTGGCCCTTTCAGGCCCTTCATGCCGAGGAACTCTCCGTCCTCGGCGCCGTTGTCGTTGTCGTCGGCGGCGGCGGCCTCGGCGGTGACCTCCTCCTCCTCCTTCATCCTCTGGTGCAGCTCGCCCATGTCCTCGAAGCTCGAGCCGGACGTGTCGTCCATGTTCTCCATGTCGATGACGGCCGCGCCGCCAGCGCCAGTCTGAACGCCACGCAGAGAGACACAGGGTTACACACACACACATACACACACACACACACACACACACACACACACACACAGGGCTACACACACACACAAAAAAAAAACCCCACACACACACACACACACACACACACACACACACACACACACACACACACACACACACACACACAAAGGGTTACCACACACACACACACACACACACACACACACCTTACACACACACACACACACACACACACCATCACACACACACACACACACACACACACACTTACACACACACACACACACACACACACACACAGGCTTACACACACACACACACATAGGGTTACACACACACACACACACAGGGTTACACACACACACACACACACACACACACACACACAGGTTACACACACACACAACACACACACACACACACACACACATTACACACACACACACACACACACACAACACACACACACACACACACAGGGTTACACACACACACACACACACAGGGTTACACACACACACACAACACACACACACCGGGTTACACACACACACACACACACACACACACACAGGGTTACACACACACACACACACACACACACAGGGTTACACACACACACACACATAGGGTTACACACACACACACACATAAGTTACACACACAACACACACACACACACACACAGGGACAATACCATCACATACATAATACACAACTAATACATACACACACACACGGTACATCACATAATAATACCACATATCACACACAAGGGTTAAATCAATAATACCCACACAACACAGGGTTACACACATACATCATGTGGGTACACACATCACATACATAGGGTCATATCATCATATCATCATCATCACATAATAGGTACACAATACATACACATAATAAATAAATATATCATCAATAATAACACATATCAAAAACATCATAAAGTACAATCATCATCATCATCATCAATACAAACATCAATATCATCAATATAACATCATCATCAAAAAATAATATCATCATCATCAATATAACAACATCATCACTATAATAATATATCATCATCACAGGACATAATATCATCATCATCATCATTAGGGTTACACAATAATATCATCAATATATGGGTATAATACTAATATCATCATCAATATAGGGTTACACTTACTACACCAAAGTAATACACACACACAACACCTTACAATATCATCAATATTAATTACACACATAATCATAACACATAGGGTCACACACAAATAAATACACTATAATCACATCATCATCATCATTATGGTAACAATCAATCAATAATATAGGGTTACAATACACAATAATATATCATCATCAATACACGAACTACCAATAATACACATATCAAGGGTACACTATCATCATCACATATAGACATACATAATACATATCAATACATACTAATCAATAATAGTCACACATAATATCACATATTAGGTACAATATCATCATCAATAACATAGTTACACATAATATCATCATCAACACAGGACACACCAATATCAAAATAGGACACAATATCATCATAATAATACATCAACACATATACACAAATAATAATATACATAGACACTAATAACATAGACAAAAATAATAATCTCAATAAACAATAATATCATCATCATAAAACATCTCATCATCTCATCAAAAAATATACACAAGAAACTCCATCATCAAATATCACACTATAATATCACAAAAACATATCATATCATTCAACATATTTCACATCACATAACACAAAAAAAAAAAATCAAAAAAGGTACACCTCAAACCCTCACACATACAGACTAATATCATCTCTCCAACAATATCATCACAA
>NC_053130.1:392326-397326 GCF_010015445.1 Perca fluviatilis
CGTGTGCAGTATTCTTACTGTGTAAATGACTAGACTAGGAGTATTTCTGTCTGAAATGAAGTAGAAAGTGGCATGAAAAGACTCCGGTAAAGTACAAGTATCTCAACATGTGGACTTAGTTACATTACAACACTGCATTTGACTGATTACATTCACTGAAATACTTTACTTACACGTATATATGTGTGTGTGTGTATGTATGTATGTATGTATGTATGTATGTATGTATGTATATGTGTGTGTATATATATATATATATATATATGTATGTGTGTGTGTGTGTGTGTGTGTGTGTGTGTGTGTGTGTGTATATATATATATATATATATATATATATATATATATATAAATAAAATAAAATCTCTTTTTCAAGGGAGTCCTGGCCAAGACAGCAGTACAAAAGTTCCATATTTAAAATATGCAACAAAAACAGACAACAGAAAAAGACAACAGTCTGCAAATTAACATCATCTTCACATCATCAGCAGCATCGCTCAGTAGCAGCACATGTGCATTTAGTACTCAGATAATCCTTTATCCTAAATTTAAACTGTATCAATGTTGGAAGGTAATCTAATTTAAGGTATTTCTGCAGTTTATACAAGGATGAGGGTGCAAAAACTTTAAAGGCACTTTCACCGAAAACAGTTCAGGGTCGGGGGATGTCATACATGATTTGCCCAAATGATCGAAGGTTACATTTCCCAGTGGTGACTTTAGGAGTCAGGAGAGAACATTGGTAACGAGGCAGTTCACACAGTATGGCCTTAAAAAGAAAAATGTACCAATGCTCCAACCTGCGATTGTGCAAAGAAGGCCAACTATTCAATTTTATTTATAGTATCAAATCATAACATAGGTTATCTCACCTTAACTAGTTAACTAACCCTCTCATACAAGCTACAGTGATGAGTAAGAAAACTTAAAAGAATTAGTTACAAATCTTAGTGCTGCATGGTATACTGAATCCAGCATTTTCAGAGAAGATTGATTTGCATGATGTATAAAATATCACCATTATCCAGCATTGACAGAAATGTTGCTTGTGTGAGAGTGTTTCTCGCACTAAAAGGCAATATTCTTTAGAATCAACAGCACTTATTAAATCATTAAATCATTTAACACTTTCATAGTGGCAGTGATAGTGCTGTGTTCTTTACGAAAACCAGACTGCAAATCATTTAAAATGTTTTTTGTTGCTAAATAATCTTTAAACTGGTCTGAAACGGATAACTTGGATATTGGCCTATAATTATTTGGATTTGATCGGTCACCACCCTTTACTAAAGGAGTGACATATGCTGACTTCCATACACTAGGTATTAATCCAGTTCCAATAGTCAGGTTGAAGATGCGTGTCAGAGGTTCTGCAATATGTTCAGCAGCAATATTTAAAAAAATATGGATCCAACCCATCAGGACCAGAGGATTTCTTAGCGTTTAACCTTACAAGAGCATCATATACCTCCTCCATATATATATATATATATATATATATATATATATATATATATATATATATATATATATATATATATATATATATATATATATATATATATATAGACATATAGACACACACACATATAGACACACACACAGAGTCTGGTGAGTGGGAGAGTTGTAAACAGCAGAGTCTGAAGGTTGATGTTAAACATGTTTGTTATCGGCGTCCTGCTGCCAGCTGATCGTGTGTTTACAGCTGATAGGGACGCAGAGCTGCACCCAAAGGACACGCCCACAAACACGAAGGAAATGCCTAACTAATGGTGCAACACGCTTAATCAGTTTATATCAGAACCGCTTCCATGGAAACACTACGTATGATTCGCTGGAAATAGAGCCAGCATATCTCCACCAGACTCCATGTAAATAATCAGGACTTTTAGTGTGTATAGAGCCAGCATATCTCCACCAGACTCCATGTAAATAATCAGGACTTTTAGTGTGTATAGAGCCAGCATATCTCCACCAGACTCCATGTAAATAATCAGGACTTTTAGTGTGTGTAGAGCCAGCATATCTCCACCAGACTCCATGTAAATAATCAGGACTTTTAGCGTGTATAGAGCCAGCATATCTCCACCAGACTCCATGTAAATAATCAGGACTTTTAGCATGTATAGAGCCAGCATATCTCCACCAGACTCCATGTAAATAATCAGGACTTTTAGTGTGTATAGAGCCAGCATATCTCCACCAGACTCCATGTAAATAATCAGGACTTTTAGCGTGTATAGAGCCAGCATATCTCCACCAGACTCCATGTAAATAATCAGGACTTTTAGCGTGTATAGAGCCAGCATATCTCCACCAGACTCCATGTAAATAATCAGGACTTTTAGTGTGTATAGAGCCAGTATATCTCCACGTGTAAATGGGTGAATTAAGGGTTTATTTCAACCAAACCAGAGTGGTGATTGTTGGAACAGTGGAAAGATGAACCAAGACGGCTTTTGGTGGTTTTATTTAGTTTCTGTCCACTTTGAATGAAGTGTATTTTACGATGATAAAAGTCCTGATTGTTTACATGGAGTCTGGTGGGTTAGTGGACTCTAACTGCTGCTGAACATTAGTCCTGTAGGGTTACATTACAGCTCGGTTCTGGTTTGATACTGGACCAGGTTCACAGATTGTTGTTCACATCAGACACAGAAACTGAGTTCTCCCTCCTGTCTGTGTAGGAAGACTTAGTCTCTGCTGTGTCACATATTTGTGTCTGAAAATAGTTGAGTGGTCTAACTGGTTTAATCCCAGTAGATCCTTGTAACCCGCCAGCCTCTGACCAATCACAGAGCACAATGCAACAGCTGATCTGCAGTCAGCTGACTGTACCGATGTTTGTTTTCTGTGTCTGACCCGACTAGACAAATACAGAAGCTTTGGGACTTATCTGATACCACAGAAGAAGAGATTTGGACAACTTTTAACCCTTGTGTTGATATATGTCTATATCAGAAATATGGGTTTCTTTGTTACTACCGTGTCCACGCTGGGGCGCCGCTCGCTGCTATTGGCCATATTTGGACACTGACGCACTTTCCGGTCTTTTCGCGGTCATTTACTTTTCCGATCATCACCAAAAATGTTGGCAGAATTGATCCGTGCCCATCTAACAATCTACGTGTGAATTGTCCTATATGTACGTGGACATTTAGATGTCTAATTAGGATATGAAAGGGACTTTGATCTAAAAAGTTATTATTTTTACTGTACAGGAAATTAAGGAGCTTTTATTGCACCGTTCAGAGTTGCTGAAGCAATTTTATTGTGAAGGACAGAAGTACGATCCAGGAGTTCAGTGGAATTTTATTTATAGTATCAATTCATAACACGAGTTATCTTTTTAGCATTTAGTGCGACAGTGGTGAGGGGAAAAGTCCCTTTCAGGGAGAAACCTGGGACAGACCCAGGCTCTTGGTAGGAGGTGTCTGACGGGCACTGATGGGACTTAACACCCCCGAAAAAACCAGCAGCAATTCCAGTTCCCCTTAATGAAAGTCTGAGGTGGTGGGAGGGATACTGACCATATCTTTTGGTTTTTGTGGCATTTAATTGGAGAAAGGCCTCATCCACCGCTGGCCCATGCTCAGATTCATCTTTACGGAGCAGGCTAATGATGAATGTCTATCTGTAATGACTTCTTTTGTCTTCACGCATAGACACACACACACACACACACACACAGACACACACACACACACACACACACACACACACACACACACACACACACACACACACACACACACACACACACAGACACACACACACACACACACACATACAGACATACACACAGACAGACAGACAGACAGACAGACAGACACACACACACACACAGACACACACACACACACACACACACACAGACACACACACACACACCCACACAAAAACACACACATACACACACACACAGAGACACACACACACAGAGTCACACACACAGAGAGACACACACACACAGAGACACACACACACAGACACACACCCCACACACACACACACACACACACACACACACACACACACACACACACACACACACACACACACACACACACACACACACACACACACACACACACACACACACAGACACACATACAGACATACACACAGACAGACAGACAGACAGACAGACAGACAGACAGACAGACAGACACAGACACACACACACAGAGACAGACAGACAGACAGACAGACAGACAGACAGACATACACACAGACAGACAGACAGACAGACAGACAGACACACACACACTCAGACAGACCATACATCAGAACATTGTGTCTGAAACATCTGTTTAAAAGTAGAAACAGCAGATTCAGAAGAAAGATTAGAAATGTTCCAATAAAATAATGACTGTCAGTTTTTCCTGTGTTCATTGATTAGAGAGAGAGAGGGAGAGAGGGGGGGAGGGGGAGAGAAGTGAGACTTTCACCCTCAGTGTTGACCTAAAGAAAGGAAACTCTCGTATATTAGAGGAAGCTGTAGAGGAGAAACTGAGATTATTTAGTTGAGAGTCAGCAGCTGACGTTTTGTCACACTTCCTCCTCAACGTTACATCACTTCCTGGGAAGCTGCTGCAGAAACTCCCTGACTGGGTTAGGGTTATATTTTGGTGCTCTGTGCCGTGTGTTTGCTGTTTACTCCCTGTCTGTCTGACAGGTTATATTTTGGTGCTCTGTGCCGTGTGTTTTATTTTGGCGCTCTGTGCCGTGTGTTTTATTTTGGCGCTCTGTGCCGTGTGTTTTATTTTGGCGCTCTGTGCCGTGTGTTTTATTTTGGCGCTCTGTGCCGTGTGTTTTATTTTGGCGCTCTGTGCCGTGTGTTTTATTTTGGCGCTCTGTGCCGTGTGTTTTATTTTGGCGCTCTGTGCCGTGTGTTTGCTGTGCAGGATGCAGTCGGCCGAGGTGTCGGTGGCTACCGGGCTGAAGCAGTGCCGGCACGCCCAGGACCAGCTGGAGGACGCCATCACCATGGTGATGAAGGC
>NC_053130.1:402326-404826 GCF_010015445.1 Perca fluviatilis
CCTGGCTTCGGTGGACTTCCTGCAGGCCTGGGGTCAGCTGAGAGACCTGGAGGCGTGGCTTCAGACGGGCGCCGCCGGCAGCCGCGAGCGAGCCGACAGCAGCTGCAGCTCCGACTTCTCCATCGAGAAGATCGACGAATCGGAGCTCACCGTCGAGGAGGAGGAGGAGGAGGAGGAAGAAGAAGATCTAAATGGCTGGCTCATCACCCCGGCCACTGTCTCCATGGAGACTGTGTCAGACGGCGAGCGGTGGCGTGACGTGTTGAAGCCGTTCCAGGCTGGCTGGGAGGCCAGCGATTGGCTGTGTGCGGCGCCGCGGCCGGCCGACTGCTCCGCCTGCTGCCAGACGGCCGCTGCCTCCACGCCGCTGGAGATAGAGAACCTGGGACTGCTCAAGTGCCTCAAGACACCACCGGTAACAAGCATTACATCACTCACCCATACATTACATCACTCACCCATACATTACATCACTCACCCATACATTACATCACTCACCCATACATTACATCACTCACCCATACATTACATCACTCACCGATACATTACATCACCCATACATTACATCACTCACCGATACATTACATCACTCACCGATACATTACATCACTCACCGATATATTACATCACTCACCCATACATTACATCACTCACCCATACATTACATCACTCACCCATACATTACATCACTCACCCATACATTACATCACTCACCGATGCATTACATCACTCACCGATGCATTACATCCCTCACCCATGCATTACATCACTCACCCATAAATTACATCACTCACCGATATATTACATCACTCACCGATATATTACATCACTCACCGATACATTACATCACTCACCCATACATTACATCACTCACCCATACATTACATCACTCACCCATACATTACATCACTCACCGATATATTACATCACTCACCGATACATTACATCACTCACCCATACATTACATCACTCACCCATACATTACATCACTCACCCATACATTACATCACTCACCCATACATTACATCACTCACCGATATATTACATCACTCACCGATACATCACTCACCGATGCATTACATCACTCACCGATATATTACATCACTCACCGATACATGACATCACTCACCGATGCATTACATCACTCACCGATGCATTACATCACTCACCGATGCATTACATCACTCACCCATACATTACATCACTCACCCATACATTACATCACTCACCCATACATTACATCACTCACCCATACATTACATCACTCACCGATGCATTACATCACTCACCGATGCATTACATCACTCACCGATGCATTACATCCCTCACCGATACATGACATCACTCACCCATACATGACATCACTCACCCATACATGACATCACTCACCGATGCATGACATCACTCACCGATGCATTACATCACTCACCCATACATGACATCCCTCACCGATACATGACATCACTCACCCATACATGACATCACTCACCCATACATGACATCACTCACCCATACATGACATCACTCACCCATACATGACATCACTCACCCATACATGACATCACTCACCCATACATGACATCACTCACGATACATGACATCACTCACCGATACATGACATCACTCACCGATACATGACATCACTCACGATACATGACATCACTCACCGATACATGACATCACTCACCGATACATGACATCACTCACCGATACATGACATCACTCACCGATACATGACATCACTCACCGATACATGAAATCACTCACCGATACATGACATCATTCACCGATACATGACATCACTCACCGATACATGACATCACTCACCGATACATGAAATCACTCACCGATACATGACATCATTCACCGATACATGACATCACTCACCGATACATGACATCACTCACCGATACATTACTTCACTCACCGATACATTACTTCACTCACCGATACATTACTTCACTCACCGATACATGACATCACTCACCGATACATGACATCACTCACCGATACATTACTTCACTCACCGATACATGACATCACTCACCGATACATGACATCACTCACTGATACATGACATCACACTGATACATGACATCACTCACCCATACATTACATCACTCACAGATACCGGTGCATCCCTAATGGCAGTTATTCCTGAGACACTTGATTGTACGCTAACGTTTGGAATCGTTCCAGGCGCCCTCCAGCCCGGCCTCCTCTGGCGCCCCTGCGGCGGGGACTCTGGAGTCGTGGCTGCAGCAGGCGGCGCCGCTGCAGACGACCTGCAGAGCCAATGAGGTCTGCTCGTCATACGCCGACTGCGTCTGCGAGCAGAACTGCGGGAAGGAAGCTCTGAGCCTCTGGCTGCTCCGGCAGGACGGGCGGGACAAGAACGGCGTCCCGGTAGCCAACAACGCCACGCCACCCAGCGCCAAGAACGTCCCGCCCACTCTGCACCACAGGGAGCAGGAACAGAAGGTGACCTTTAGTCTTTTAT
>NC_053130.1:409826-414826 GCF_010015445.1 Perca fluviatilis
AAGGGGCGGGGCTAGATGGGCTAAAGGGGGCGGGGCTAGATGTGCTAAAGGGGGCGGGGCTAAAGTCGCCTTTATTTTAATCCAGCATGTTTTTATGATTTAATTTTTTAACACAATCTCTGTTCCTTTTTCTTTTGTTCTTATTTTACTGTGAAAGGGCAGAGATCCACTTCCTGTGGCCCAGACTGCAGGCTGCTTTCTTCTGACACTGCGTTCTGCACACGCTCAGTAGGGTTCCTTTCCCTCGCCGCGTTCTGCACACGCTCAGTAGGGTTTCTTTCTCTCCGACACTTAACAAACACAACGCACTTTAAAGTATCTCAATCTCTCGGATTAATAACGGAGTTATAGCTGCAGAACAGAGTACTAACAGGTATTAATGTGTGTATTAATACCTTATTAGCTCTATTAATGTGTGTATTAATACCTTATTAGCTCTATTAATGTGGTTATTAATACCTTATTAGCTCTATTAATAGATCTATTAACAGATGTGTGTCTGACTCCCACAGTTCATGCACGTGGGCCAGTTTTATTATCAATATTAATGTGAAGATTATTACATAACGTGAACACTGTGGGAGGAAACCTGCAGCTGTTGGATCTTTCAAAATAAAAGCTTCTGGACTTTATGTTTCGGTGGCTAGATGGGAAACTGCTACGGGCGCAAGTGACGCAAAATCTCCCAAAATCTCCCAGAATATAATAATATTTAAACACGTGGTGGTTCCTCGGGAAGGTTTTAATCCCAACAACCATCTTTTTATTAATTTAGCTGTTGGTTTTGATATAAAAAGACGACTTTTTCTCACATTTTCTGACTTTATTCTCAAAATCTTCCAACTTTTTCTCACATTTTCTGACATTATTCTGAAAATCTTCCAACTTTTTCTCGCATTTTGCGTCTTTCTTCTCCTAATTTAACCCCAAACCTTAAAGTCACTTCGCTCAGAGGACGCAGGAGTTCCAACTCTGATCAAAAGTCTGAATAATTTCAGAGTAAAGGTCGTAATATTACAAGAAATAAAAGTCAGAAAACTTTTGAAAGAAGTTGGAGTATTTTGAACGCCGGCGCTGCTTTGCTTCAGTTTTCGGGGTTTCCTGTGGTTTTGAGTTTCGTTGTCTGTGGTTTTGTTTTGTGGGCGTGTCCGAGATGTCAGCCAATCAGCAGCCACGTGTCTGTAAGCTGAAGGTAACGAGAGACAGAACAGCCCTCGGTTCACTTCACATTAACGTTTTGCTGCGTTGTGTTCGGCGCCTACAGAATCTGAGAACTGTGTTTCCCAGAATGCATCTGGGGGAAGCAGTGTGTGTGTGGGGTGGGTGTGGGGGGGCTTCTGTCATACTGAGCTGTGATGTCATCAGTTCTCTCTTCCTGCTGTGATTCTCTACAGAAATAAAACCTCTTGTCATCATCGCTGTGTCTTATTCTGAAAGTTCCCTGTTTACCTTTTTAACTGAGTTTTATTCTGAAAGTTCCCTGTTTACCTTTTTAACTGAGTTTTATTCTGAAAGTTCCCTGTTTACCTTTTTAACTGAGTTTTATTCTGAAAGTTCCTAGTTTATCTTATCAGTAGACTGTGGCTGGTTATTATTAGTTTTTATTCACAGACGACATCATCAGACAGAAATAAATGTTATAACTAATATTAGTGTGAGTAATAAACGTGTGTGTGTGTGTGTGTGTGTGTGTGTGTGTGTGTGTGTGTGTGTGTGTGTGTGTGTGTGTGTGTGTGTGTGTGTGTGTGTGTGTGTGTGTGTGTGTGTGTGTGTGTGTGTGTGTGTGTGTGTGTGTGTGTGTGTGTGTGTGTGTGTGTGTGTGTGTGTGTGTGTGTGTGTGTGTGTGTGTGTGTGTGTGTGTGTGTGTGTGTGTGTGTGTGTGTGTGTGTGTGTGTGTGTGTGTGTGTGTGTGTGTGTGTGTGTGTGTGTGTGTGTGTGTGTGTGTGTGTGACGAGAAACTCAAGCCCACGTTAGCAATCAGAATCCCCAAAATAGCAACAACAGCAACCAATCACGTCCTCTCTCTCTCTCCTTCCCTCTCTCTCCCCTGTGTAAACCGAGAGACTAGGCTCGTTCGAGATGAGCCAGATCTGCGCAGAATCGATCACCGGCGATCGGCGCCCAATGCATGCCGGTTAGATTTGTGTCCGACTTGATCCCGACTTGCTCTGACGTCATGCACACGTGGGCAACGATAATCTCACGAGACCAAGGCGGCCGCAGTTCTGAGACGCAGGTAGCGCAGTTGCTTTTCACCGACTGCAAGAGCCAGGCGGACGCAGGTGGACCCAGTGCATGCTGGGAAACGCCGGCCTCTCAGCTGATTGGTTCAGAATCGACTCAACATGATGACGTTTTATATAAACTTTTCATTGATTTTGAATCGGAGGGATTTTAACTGCTATTTGTCTGAGGTAAAGGCTTATTCTGTACAGAACACATGTTGTGTGGCTGATAGTTGTGTTTAAAAGTCAGAGAGACTAAATCTGTTCAGATTACGGATCATCTACAGTCTGTTGTTTATTAAAATCAGCAACAGATCGCATGTAGAGAATTTTGACAGCTACTCTGTCACAATAGAACCAACTGGAGACTGTGCAGGAGCAGATATATGGGTCTGATAACATTTTATTAAATCGGAATCGGACCCGAACGGACCACAGTGTTTGTGTCACTTCCTGTTCAGCCTGAAGGCTGCTGGAGTCAGCTGGAAAACTGTCCGATTTGAGAGCGGACTTTTGTCCCCGCCCACAGCTGCTGCCGCCTGCTCTCGTCTACTTTACAGGCGAGGCGCAGTTCATCTCGAACGAGCCTACTGTCTCCCCTGTGTAAACGGAGAGACGTGTCTCCCCTGTGTAAACGAGAGACGTGTCTCCCCTGTGTAAAAGCGAGAGACGTGTCTCCCCTGTGTAAACGGAGAGACGTGTCTCCCCTGTGTAAACGGAGAGACGTGTCTCCCCTGTGTAAACCGAGAGACGTGTCTCCCCTGTGTAAACCGAGAGACGTGTCTCCCCTGTGTAAACCGAGAGACATGTCTCCCCTGTGTAAACAGGGTCAGAGTCTCAAAGTCGGCTAATCACGAGACCAGACTCCTGATTATTTTGGTGCTCAACTCGAGCTGTGAAGCTAAAATGAAATGCAGGCCGGATAGAAGTCTGCAAGGGCCCAGATTTGGCCCCCGGGCCTCAGGTTTGACACGCGTGTGTTAGAGTGTCAGGTGGGTTCTGTGTTCTCAGCGCTGTGTTTTCCCGATGACCCCTGAAGTACACAAACACAGCTGTGTTTTCCCGATGACCCCGAAGTACACAAACACAGCTGTGTTTTCCCGATGACCCCTGAAGTACACAAACACAGCTGTGTTGACTGTCTGCTGGCGGAGGTCAAAGGTCATCAGTGATCGTCTGGGACTCCTGTCGCTGCCAGATGTGAGTCGAGCGTGCTCAGATCTAAACGGTTTACGATATAATGAGCGTTACTGAAATTTGTGAAAATAATAAAACAAACGTTTCTCTTTACAAACAATTACAGAAGATGCAAATCATTTCAAAAACGTGTTAGCTATCTGTGATTGTTAGATTGCTAACGTTCAAAACGCTGTTAGCATCTAGTAGGCTACTTGATTGCTAACGTTAGCACAAAACACCATTCAAGTGACAGCCTTTGTTGTGTTTGATTGCTAACTTGTAGCTAGCAGTCATTTCAAAAACGTTTTAGCGATCTGGGGCCTATACCATGAAGCTGGTTTAGGTGGCTAGCCAGCTATGTTTCAGTTTAGTTTCCACCAACCCTGGGTTTTAGGTACTATGAAAGTAGCTCGGCTTTAATCGGTGTTCGTTGCCATGGTATCTTACGCTGCACGGCTAACCTGCTCCGGGGCAGGTTATGTTCTGGATTTGAGATCTCAGTCTGAAGTTTGACCAATCAGCGGTGAGCAAAGAAACATATAGGTGACGTAATTAATTCCCAGCTGCTGTTCTCTGTTGCAATCATTGCAATGGCTTCACCTTTTGCTGCAAAGAAGTGTTTGTGATAAAATATTCACAAAAATAATAAAAGGTTGTGATAAATACTCACCACTTTGAATTATATTTTTATATTTTGTCTTGATCTGCTGCCAAGAACGTTTGGAGTTGGGGTTGCATCTAAAAATCAATTAATATTAATCTTTCTTAGGATGTCAAAGCTAATACATTCACATTTTACAAACATATATATATATATATATATATATATATCATACACACATTTTCATTTTATTTAATACATTTTTAATATGATTAGCCTATTCATAATTTCACATTAATGGCCTATAGAATGTATTTCTTTAACTTCGCGTAGTAATCATCAATCTTCCTCCAAGATTGTTCTCTTGCTTTGGCAGCAGAGACGGTATTACTGCGTGCTGAAAAACATTTTTATATTCTAAAATAATTTCTTGCTACTGCGTGAAAAATATATTGCTCTCGCTCTATCCATATTGAACGTGATTGGTTGTTCGGTGCCGGCGTCACTCTTTTATGTGCACGCTGGGGTAATCAGAGTTTAAGGATCAAAGCTGAGTTAAGGGAGGGAGGGGGTGGGGTGGCGGTGGGGACAAAAAAAAGGGGTGTTTTTGGGGTGGGTTTTTTTACCCAAAACAAACCCTGCACCCCGGGGTTTTTTCACCCACCCTTCTGGGACCGGGCCCTGAAAAAAAAAAAATAAAAAAATTAGTTATTTTTTAAAAAAAAATTAATAATATAAATTTTTTTGTTTTTTAAATTTTAAAAAAATTTTAAAAAACTTAAATTTTTTTAATATTATTAATATAAAAGAGGCCATTGTTTGATTGCTAACGTTAGCTCAAAACACCGTTAGCATCTAGTAGGCTACTTGATTGCTAACGTTAGCTCAAAACGTCGTTAGCATCTTGGAGACTACTTGATTGCTAATGTTAGCTCAAAACACCATTCAAGTGACAGCCTTTGTTGTGTTTGATTGCTAACTTGTAGCTAGCAGTC
>NC_053130.1:424826-432326 GCF_010015445.1 Perca fluviatilis
ACAATATTACATCACAATATTACATCATCACGATATTACAACATCACAACATTACATCATCACGATATTACATCATCACGATATTACATCACGATATTACATCATCACGATATTACATCATCACGATATTACATCACGATATTACATCATCACGATATTACATCATCACGATATTACATCATCACGATATTACATCACGATATTATATCGATATATCGTGATATGAGACTAGATATCGTCTTAGATTTTGGATATCGTGATATCGTGATATGACATAAGTACGGCCGCTCCCTCTACAGCAGTTTATAAATTATAACTGATTTTGAAATCTGGTTGCAGCACACACTTGAGGAGAATCTTTTCAGATTTTCTTCCCTCAAATCCTAAACATGCTCACACTACCAGATGTGTAAACAGTGGATCATCACACACTACCAGATGTGTAAACAGTGGATCATCACACACTACCAGATATTCTTCAGATCATCTCGCCAGATTTAGCACCTCACGTGACGCCATCTCACGAGGAAGCGCATGTAAACAAAAAGGATGCTGTGTCACGGCATCTTCTGTTAGACCTGAATGTAGCGGATGATCACTGACTAGATCTAATGTTTACATCTGCTAGCTAGTGCGCTAGCTACTTTGTACACTGACCCGGTAGGTCCAGATCTTTAGCGATCTCCCCCCAGCTCTTCTCTTTATCATTCCCATTATGAGACTCTTCTGATGAGACAGTAAACAGCCACTCGTGCTGCTGCCACATCTCCACCATCCTTTCTTCCAGCTCAGTTGTCCACCAGACTCGTACTACAGCTGCTTTCACCGACATTTTCAAAAGTTTCCGTCACTTCTGTCTCCCTGCAGACCTGCCTCTCATTGGCTGTTGTGGAAGTGCTGACGTAATCATAGTCGTTTCACGCCCGATTATAATCCTAGTAGGGCTGTCAAAATTAACGCGTTAATTTTTGCGTTAATTTTTTTATATTTAACTCGTTAAAAAAAATTAACGAAATTAACGCAGCTGTGTTTGTTTACTTCATGTGGCGGCTGAGAAACGTAATACGTCTCCATAAGAGCAGGCGGCGCTACTCTAGGAGGGACTTACCTGATGGAAGTAGGCCTACGGGCCAGTCAAGAGTTGAAACATGGACCAGTAAGATCCCAAAAGACAAAAAAGACGATGTGTTAGAATCCAGAAATGAATGAGCACGGGCTATAAACATAGACAGTATATAAGGCTATAAACGGGACCGAGGACTAGTTCCGACATGTTGTCTCGTCAGGAGAGATGCGCCACCGGTAAGCTGCTGTTTCGCTACACTGAGCTGCGGTTTAAGTTTGTTTGTCTGTTGCTCTACTGCTGTGCTGCCGATATGTACGTGCGCGATTTGTTTGCTTGATAACTGTTACGTTGGTCACGCTGATAAAACCTTATTTGCAGTCTGATGTTTAACGCTGTCGACTCGATAGTATCCGTGACTATATTCCAGTAAATGTTTGAAATTGGTGCGTCTCACTGTCACACAAGCTACTTCCTGGTTGCGGTGCTGGAAGGGAAATGTAGTCAATCGCTTTACATTGGTAATGGATTGCTGTGCACAGCGTCGCTATCTAAAACTACACTCACTGTTTTCACTTTAGGCCAACATACACCTTTGTGGTTTTGGGTTACTGGTTTAATGTGTAACATTGATATTGATATTGATGTGCATTTCTGTGTTTAGATATATGTGCTTTGCTTAGTCATTCAGATTAAACACTATGTATATTATAATATTTATGATATTAAGTACTGCCTAGATTGTAATTTATATTCTATATATATATATACATACACACACACATTTGTATATTATTCAGAATATGGTATATTAGGTATGTGGCTAATATTGGGGGTGGTGACAAAAATCTGCTCTCAAGTCGGACAGTTTCTAGCCGTTTCAGCAGCCTTCAGCAGGACTAAATAAGCCAAATTGTTGCTGCTGTTGTTCTGAAAGATATTAAACATTCTGAACTTAGCAGAACCTTTCCTTGTTTGTTTTCTCTTCATATTTTTAAAGTTAAGTGATTTAGCATTATTTAAATATCCATTACTACAAGCTTCAGTCTCAATTTAAAAATGCGATTAATCGCGATTAACTACAGCAAATTGTGCGATTAATTAGTTAATTTTTTTTAATCGATTGACAGCCCTAAATCCTAGATTACAAACATGTTTGATATCATCGGGGCGGCCCCGATGTGTCTGCGAGCAGATCGGGAGGTGCAAGATTCGATCTGTGAACGCCTCCCATTACCAGATAATCTGCCGAACATCGGAACCGATCCAGGTCCTCCACAAGATCTTTTCTCAGATTCTTGGGAGGGGTAAATCAGCCTAAAACTCCTGTAGTGTGAGCCAGGCATTAGTCAACTAAGATCTCGTTAGTCCATTAGTCATGTCTGATGCTGTTTTCATGCTGAATGACTTATTACCAAGAAACGTACGAGCTCATCTCTGGTAAACACAAGAATTAAAGTGGTGCTTTAACATGACTCTTAGTGGAGAAACTAATCGATTAGTCGATACGATTGAATGAGTGTTAGTCGACTAAGAAGTTCTTCAGTCAAGAACAGCCCTAACACAAGTGTCTTTTCCTGGTTTTAAAGGCTGCGTTACAGTAAAGTGATGTCATTTCTAGGGATGCACGATATTGGATTTTGGCCGATATTCAATATGTGGATATTTTCAAACTAATTTTGACCGATATATATATATATATATATATATATATATATATATACACATTTCTCCCCTGATATACTGTATATACACTTTAATTCTACTGAAGAGAAATCCAAGTATCTCTCCTGTACTACCTTTACCTTATTACTCTCTTGTGTTGTACACAAGACCAACAACATTTGATTCTAAACAGACATTCAGCCCTGAAAAATACTAATAGTTAAATTATTTCACTTGGAGAAGAATAAATTATATATTAAATTATAAGTTCAGTCTTTAAACTTCAGTCTTTAGGAGTAAAATAAATACAAATACATTTTCTATTAAATTTTAATATTTTTTTTTTTTTTTTTGTGGGGTGTGTTGTTTTTGTTATTTTGGTGGAGGTAGGAGGTTGTTGTTTTTTGAGTATTTTTTTTTTTGTTGTGGTTGGGGTGTGATTTTTTTTTTTTTTGGGTTAGTAGGAGTAGGGGCTGCTGATGGGTTAGTAGAGGATAGGCTGATAGTTAGTAGAGAATTAGAGGCTGCTGATGGGTTAGTAGAGGTAGTAGAGGTAGAGGCTGCTGATGGGTTAGTAGAAGTAGAGGCTGCTGATGGGTTAGTAGAAGTAGAGGCTGCTGATGGGTTAGTAGAGGTAGAGGCTGCTGATGGGTTAGTAGAGGTAGAGGCTGCTGATGGGTTAGTAGAGGTAGAGGCGTGCTGATGGGTTAGTAGAAGTAGAGGCTGCTGATGGGTTAGTAGAAGTAGAGGCTGCTGATGGGTTAGTAGAGGTAGAGGCTGCTGATGGGTTAGTAGAGGTAGTAGAGGTAGAGGCTGCTGATGGGTTAGTAGAGGTAGAGGCTGCTGATGGGTTAGTAGAGGTAGAGGCTGCTGATGGGTTAGTAGAGGTAGAGGCTGCTGATGGGTTAGTAGAGGTAGAGGCTGCTGATGGGTTAGTAGAGGTAGAGGCTGCTGATGGGTTAGTAGAGGTAGTAGAGGTAGAGGCTGCTGAAAGGTAGAGTTATGGGTTAGTAGAGTAGAGCTGCTATGGGTTAGTAGAAGTAGAGGTAAGCTGCTGATGGGTTAGTAGAGGTAGAGGCTGCTGATGGGTTAGTAGAGGTAGAGGCTGCTGATGGGTTAGTAGAATAGTAGAAGTAGAGGCTGCTGATGGGTTAGTAGAATGGATAGAGGCTGCTGATGGGTTAGTAGAGGTAGAGGCTGCTGATGGGTTAAGTAGAAGTAGAGGCTGCTGATGGGTTAGTAGAGTAGAGGCTGCTGATGGGTTAGTAGAGGAAGTAGAGGTAGAGGCTGCTGATGGGTTAGTAGAGGTAGAGGCTGCTGATGGGTTAGTAGAGGTAGAGGCTGCTGATGGGTTAGTAGAGGTAGAGGCTGCTGATGGGTTAGTAGAGGTAGAGGCTGCTGATGGGTTAGTAGAGGTAGAGGCTGCTGATGGGTTAGTAGAAGTAGAGGCTGCTGATGGGTTAGTAGAGGTAGAGGCTGCTGATGGGTTAGTAGAGGTAGAGGCTGCTGATGGGTTAGTAGATGTAGAGGCTGCTGATGGGTTAGTAGATGTAGAGGCTGCTGATGGGTTAGTAGAGGTAGAGGCTGCTGATGGGTTAGTAGAGGTAGAGGCTGCTGATGGGTTAGTAGATGTAGAGGCTGCTGATGGGTTAGTAGAGGTAGAGGCTGCTGATGGGTTAGTAGATGTAGAGGCTGCTGATGGGTTAGTAGAGGTAGAGGCTGCTGATGGGTTAGTAGATGTAGAGGCTGCTGATGGGTTAGTAGAGGTAGAGGCTGCTGATGGGTTTTGCCGGCGTTTTTTCTTCTTACTTTTCAAAGTCTCGGTGCTGCTCAGGATGACGGCTCTTGAGATGCGTAATCATATTTGTAGTGTGGAACACGCCTCCTCGCATCACTTGTGCTTTACAAGTACTGCAAATAGCAAGTTTATCTGTTTGACATTCGAAATACCTCCACACAGCTGACATGTTGGAAGTTCAAGTTGCTGGCGCTCATGCTACGTTCATGGTCGTCATGTGCGCCTAGTAAACAAGACACCCTATCGGCATGGCTCATCGGCAGATTCTGCCGATGATGACCATTTTAAGCTTTTATCGGCCGATACCGATGTCGTGCCGATATCATCATGCATCCCTAGTAATTTCCTGACCTCACCAGACTTTTCTGTAACTGTTCTATTATTTGACTTTACCCACTCAGTCATTATATCCACATTACTGATGATTATTGATCTAAAATCTAAGTGTGAAGATATTTTGTTGAAGCACCAATTGTCAACCCTAGAATATCGCCTCAATATCGATTTCGAAGTATTTGGTCAAGAATATACCGTCCATATCGCCCAGCTCTAGGGCTGGGCAACATATCGATATCGTGATATGAGACTAGATATCGTCTTAGATTTTGGATATCGTAATATCGTAATATGTATGGCTGTTCTCGACTGAAGAACTTCTTAGTCCACTAACACTCATTCAACTGTACCGACTAATCGATTAGTTGATTTAATCGACAGATCTGTAAATCTGAGTTTCTCCACTAAGAGTCATGTTAAAGCACCACTTTAATTCTTGTGTTTACCAGAGATGAGCTCGTACGTTTCTTGGAAATAAGTCATTCAGCATGAAAACAGCATCAGACATGACTAATGGACTACAGAGATCTAAGTTGACTAAGACCAAAACCACCGATTAGTCCACTTATCCACCAAGAGGGAGCAGCACTAGATTTTGGATATCGTAATATCATAATATGACATAAGTGTCTCTTCCTGGTTTTAAGGCTGCTTTTAGAGATGGTCTGATACCAATACCAGTATCGGTATCTGCTCCGATACTGCCTGAAACGCTGGTATCAGTATCGGGAAGTACTGGAGGTTATGGACTGATCAGATACCACGTAATAAAGCCCTGAAGAAAATCATCGTTAAAGTAGTTTATTTATGTTGTTTTTCCGTTATAACTGACGGTCAGACTGGAGAATAAAAGAAAGCTCTACTGCATTCACTGTTTGTATTTGTTCATGTTTAACCTGAGCCAGACAGACGACAGAGATAGAAATCATATCCCATCCAT
Source organism: Perca fluviatilis (assembly GCF_010015445.1). NCBI lineage: Eukaryota > Metazoa > Chordata > Actinopteri > Perciformes > Percidae > Perca > Perca fluviatilis. Next base: position 430,629 of record NC_053130.1, read on the forward strand.
GCAGTTTAACAATTGTTAAAACATAATAAAATATATGACACACTGGTATCGCCGATACGCAAGTTCAGGTATCAGAATCGGTATCGGGAAGCAAACGATGGTATCGGACCATCTCTAGCTGCATCACAGTAAAGTGATGTCATGTTCTGACCTCACCAGACTGTTCTGTATCTGTTCTATTATTCACCTTTACCCTCTCAGTCATTATATCCTCATTACTGATGATTATTGATCTAAAATCTAAGTGTGAAGATATTTTGTTAAAGCACCAACTGAATATCGCCTCGATATCGAGGTATTTGGTGAATGGTATTTGGTGCCATCTGATTTTCTCCGTGCCGTCCAGCCCTAGACGATGCCGAGGTCTTGGTGGACGCCGGCGGCGGCCAGCTGGACCCGGACCCGGACTCGGAGCCCGGCGAGTTCGAGGCCGACGAGCGTCAGTACCGCTGCAGCTACTGCGGGAAGAGCTACAGCCACGCCTCGAGCCTGTACCGCCACCAGCAGACGCACAACGCCAAGAGCATCGCCGCGCCGCCGGCGCACGCCAAACGGGCGCTGGAGCCGGCGCACCAGGAGGCCCGCTACACCTGCCCGCACTGTGGCATGAGCTTCAAAGGAAGCAGGTGGGTTCAGTTTCTGGAGAGAGAGAGAGACACACACACACACACACACAGACACACACAGAGAGAGACACACACACACACACACACTACACACACATACACACACACACACACACACACACACACACAGAGACACAGACACACAGACACACACACAGAGACACAGACACACATACACAGACACACACACACACAGACACAAACACACACAGTCTACACACACACACACAGTCTACACACGCACACACACACACACACACACACACACACACACACACACAGTCTACACACACACACACAGTCTACACACGCACACATACACACACACAATCTGCAGACAGACACACACACAGTTTGTACACACACACACACACACACACACACACACACACACACACACACACACACACACACACACACACACAATCTGCAGACAGACACACAGTTTGTACACACACACACACACACACACACACATACCATTAGACACTACACACACACACACACACAATCTGTCAGACACACACACACACACACACACACACCACACACACACAATCTGCAGACAGACACACAGTTTGTACACACACACACACACACACACACACACACACACACACACACACACACACACACACAATCTGTAGACACACACACACACACACACACACACACAATCTGTAGACACACACACACACACACACAATCTGTAGACACACACAACACACACACAGACACAAACACACACAGAAGTGGCCGCAGGTTGGAGGTCTCTAACATACCCATCAGGGTCACTGAGCTAGTCATGTCTCTCCTTTCTCTTTCTCAATAATTAAAGCTCTACAAGGTAACACAACAGCACGCTGTAAAGGCTCTTTCATTATTTACCTTTCTAAAACCACATGGACTCCATCCATTAGATCTCCTTTCCTTAAAGATCCGCTGAGTTTTCAACCTGAGAACTACAATCTTTAAAACTGGTCCAGTAATCAGATGGCTGCAAGAGTCTGACAACATTATGAAAGGATCCCTACACAGATAGACCACCATCACCAAACCCACCAGACTCCAT
>NC_053130.1:437326-456979 GCF_010015445.1 Perca fluviatilis
CATTACTGATGGCTGCATCCCACTTAGGAGAGACCCTGGTATTAAACCATTACTGATGGCTGCATCCCACTTAGGAGAGACCCTGGTATTAAACCATTACTGATGGCTGCATCCCACTTAGGAGAGGTCCTGGTATTAAACCATTACTGATGGCTGCATCCCACTTAGGAGAGACCCTGGTATTAAACCATTACTGATGGCTGCATCCCACTTAGGAGAGGTCCTGGTATTAAACCATTACTGATGGCTGCATCCCACTTAGGAGAGGTCCTGGTATTAAACCATTACTGATGGCTGCATCCCACTTAGGAGAGACCCTGGTATTAAACCATTACTGATGGCTGCATCCCACTTAGGAGAGGCCCTGGTATTAAACCATTACTGATAACTGCATCCCACTTAGGAGAGGTCCTGGTATTAAACCATTACTGATGGCTGCATCCCACTTAGGAGAGGCCCTGGTATTAAACCATTACTGATAACTGCATCCCACTTAGGAGAGACCCTGGTATTGGTCATGCTGACTCACTGAGATATCTCACTGGGACACTTGATGGAACTGAGCCATCGTTAAGCTGATCAGGGTCAGCTGTTGCTCTTCCTGCTATGACGAGTCAACATGGCTGCTGTGAAGAAGGTCCATTGGTCAGAATGTGATAGTCAAGCAGACAGACTGACCAACACACACATATAATAATAGATCGATAGTAGTGTGTATTGATGAAGTATTACCACAGTAAATATTGTGATACTATGCTGTACCCCCCCCCCAGGTGACCCATGTGAAGCAGCTGCTGGACAGCTACACGCCGGGCAAGGAGAACCTCGCCGAGAGCTCGTCGGACCTCAAGATCCGCCTGAAGCTCTGCTCCCGGGACAAGCCCAACTTCTACACGCTCTGCAAGAAGAACCGGCGCCGAGCAGCACGCGCCGTCAAACGCAGCTCGGCGCCGCCGCTGCCGCCGTCTGAGGACGAGGACGGTTCTGGCGCCGGCTCAGCGGGCGGCGCCGGCGCCAGAACCGGGTCAGCCGGCCGGTACTGCTGCAGCCAGTGCGGGAAACGCTTCAGCCACGCCTCGAGCCTGGCACGCCACCAGCAGACGCACAGGGCGGCCGATGGCGGTGGCGTGCGGGGAAAGCTGCCGCAGCACCTTCACGTGAAAACCGGGCTTCCCGCCGGCGGTACCAGCGGCGCCAGAACCAAGACGTACACCTGCGGGGCCTGCAGCAAGACCTTCATGCACTCGTCCAGCTTCTCTCGCCACAAGAAGGCCCACATGGAGGAGGAGCAGCGCGCACGGGCCGCCAACGCCAAGCGCCGGAAGAGGGTCGTCCTGGACGAGACCGCGCCGCTGGAGTCTGACTCGGAGTGACCCGGCCCGGCTCGGCTCGGGAACGGGTTTGGACCGGTTTATGGATCAGCTGTGACTGGTTGAAACCGGTTTAAAGACAGATTCTGGAGACGCTTCATTTGGAAAAGTTCTGGACCAGTTAAGGGGACAGGTTCTGGACCAGTTAAGGGGACAGGTTCTGGACCAGTTTGGGGCCAGGTTCTGGTTCTGGTTCTGGTTCTGGGTGTGGTGAACTGGACCTGGTTGTTTCTCTGGTGTAGATAGCTGCAGATCGGCCGTCAGCGGTCAGAACTGAACCTTAGCTTGTTGCTCTTAAGGATGGGATTAGATTTAAAGTGTTACCCCCCCTCCCTGTCCCCCCCCCCGCCCCCTGCCACTGGCCCCGCCCCCTGCCACTGGCCCCGCCCCCTGCCACTGGCCCCGCCCCCTGCCCGTTGACTCCGCGGCAGGTTCAGTCTCTAAACACTCGGCGTGCTCTGTTGTCCTGCAGGTCCGTACTCTAACCACGTGTTTGCGAGTCAGAGCTCTTATCCAATCAGCAGCCACCTGCGAGTCAGAGCTCTTATCCAATCAGCAGCCACCTGCGAGTCAGAGCTCTTATCCAATCAGCAGCCACCTGTGTGCAGCAGACACCCAAAGTTTCAGTTTAAATGACGATTTAAAAACGTTCTGTCGGCATTGAATGCCTCTCTCTCTGTCTCTCTCTCTCTCTCTCTGTCTCTCTCTCTCTCTGTCTCTCTGTCTCTCTCTCTCTCTCTCTCTCTCTCTGTCTCTCTCTCTGTCTCTCTGTCTCTCTGTCTCTCTCTCTCTCTCTCTCTCTCTCTCTCTCTCTCTGTCTCTCTCTCTCTCTCTCTCTCTCTGTCTCTCTCTCTCTCTGTCTCTCTCTCTCTCTCTCTCTCTCTCTCTCTCTCTCTCTGTCTCTCTCTCTGTCTCTCTCTCTCTCTCTCTGTCTCTCTCTCTCTCTCTGTCTCTCTGTCTCTGTCTCTCTCTCTCTCTCTCTCTGTCTCTCTGTCTCTCTCTCTGTCTCTCTGTCTCTCTCTCTCTCTCTGTCTCTCTCTCTGTCTCTCTCTCTCTCTCTCTCTGTCTCTCTCTCTCTCTGTCTCTCTCTCTCTCTCTCTCTCTCTCTCTCTCTCTCTCTCTCTCTCTCTCTCTCTCTCTACACTCCATTTCCCTTCAGCCACCTGTGCAGACGGCCGCTGCCAGGCCCGGCCTCTGGCAGCAGAGCATTGTGGGAAACTGAGTCTCCCCGTTCTGCTGCGATCGCTTTGACTGTAAGAGGTTTATTAACGATAAAAATGACAATTACAAACCCCGCCCCCTTCGCTCCTCCAATCAGATCACAGCGTCTCTCTCTCTCTTAACATCCTATTGGTCCACAGTCGCATCTGAGAAAAATCACACAATAATTATGACTTCATTATTTTTTTGTCACAAAGTGATAATTTATTTTGGCTCTTCTGATCGTCTTAAGGATTTACATTTTTAGTTTTTCATTTTTATTTTATTTAACTTTTTAAATTTTTTTTAATAATATGTATTATAATTTTATTACTACTTAATAAACCTCCGTACCTCCATGTTTAGTTTTCTCTCCTCAGTGATTCTGATTGGCTGGCATTCTGATGGTGCTGTGCTATGATTGGCTGGTGTTCTGACGGCGCTGCGCTCTGATTGGCTGATGTTCTGACGGCGCTGCGCTCTGATTGGCTGGTGTTCCGACGGCGCTGCGCCCTGATTGGCTGACTGTGTTTATAGCTTTGGTATTTTTTAATTAAAGGTGAAAATGTTCCTCCACACTAACGTTTGCATGAAGACTGTAACCCGCAGCCCGGCGGCCATATTTGTAGTTTTTGGGCGGTGTGCGCGGCGAGAGAGGAAACTGCACTTATTTACTTATTTATGAAAATTTGGAACAATGTTGTAATATGTAAATATAAATATTTAAATGTGACTCACAAGGTTTAAAAAAATCCAAAAAACAGCCCTCGTTTCCGTAGCAACGCCGCTGCCGCCGCCGCCGCCTTCATCGTTCAGCATCGAGCAGCACAGGAAATGCCTCAGACATCTGCAGAGTTTCAAAGTAAAAGCCTCAGACAGCTGCAGAGTTTCAAAGTAAAAGCCTCCAAATGACAAAAAAACTCAAGCTCTTCATCGGTCAAAAAAAATATATAAACGACGACGTTTTGGACGAAGAACAGATACTACGAGTGGATACTACGAGTGGATACTACTACCCCCCCCCACCCACCCCCCACCTGTCAAGCCCCCCCCCCCTTGAGTTTGTGAATAACATTTTGTGTGAATTGGATTTGACTTTAATTTAATGGTGAAATATTTATAACTGTGTACAGTCGCACTTCCCACTCCGTAGAAACATACAAGCGCTCCTCTTCCTCCTCCTCTTCCTCCTCCTCTTCCTCCTCCTCTTCCTCCTCCTCTTCCTCCTGGTTTAGTTGTTTCCACCCCCAGATTTCTCCCGGTGCGTCTGCGCGGCGTTCCAGCGACCACGGAGCGTCTCGGCGCCGCGGAGTGTTGAACACGGTTAACCTTCCACGTTGTCCTCGCCTCTCTCAACTTCTACATCACAAATATATATATATATATATATATATATATATATATATATATATATATATATATATATATATAAAAAAAAACCAAATACTCCGAAAAATTAAGTACAATTGCAAGTAATCGATTACTACTTTCACTGAATTTTGGGTACACAGACACACACACACACAGACACACACACACACAGACACACACACACACACACACACACACACAGACACACACACAGACACACAAACACACACACACACACAGACACACACACACACAACCGACACACACACACACACACACAGACACACACACACACACAGACACACACACACACACACACACACACACACACACAGACACACACACACACACACACACACACCACACACACACACACACAGACACACACACACACACACACACAACACACACACACAGACACACACACAGACACACACACACACACACACAGACACACACACGAACACACACACACACAGACACACACACAGACACACACACACACACACACACACACACACACACACACAGACACACACACAGACACACACACACACACACACACACACACACACACACAGACACACACACACAGACACACACGTTCCTCTAATATTAGTCAGAATCATTCAGTATTTCGATGAATGAATGAATTCCAAAAATACAGTAAGTGGTGATGTGTTGGTGAGAAATGTGACGAAAACGGCAGAAAATGTGTCAAAAATGTTATTAAAAAAGTGTAAATTTAGACTTCTGAAGGCCGAGACGAGGGTTACTGTTAGTGCTGAGACACCAGAGCGAGCTGTAACTGTGAGGGACAGGAAGTCAGGGTTAAACTAGGAGAAGAAAGACGGAAAATGTGAGAGAGTTCGTCTTTTTATATCAAAACCAACAGCTAAGTTAATAAAAAGATGGTTGTTGGGATTAAAACCTTCCCGAGGAACCACCACGTGTTTAAATATTATTATATTCTCGGAGATTTTGGGAGATTTAGCGTCACTTGCGCCCGTAGCAGTTTCCCATCTAGCCACCGAAACATAAAGTCCAGAAGCTTTTATTTTGAAAGATCCAACAGCTGCAGGTTTCCTCCCACAGTGTTCACGTTATGTAATAATCTTCACATTAATATTGATAATAAAACTGGCCCACGTGCATGAACTGTGGGAGTAAGACACACATCTGTTAATAGATCTATTAATAGAGCTAATAAGGTATTAATAACCACATTAATAGAGCTAATAAGGTATTAATACACACATTAATAGAGCTAATAAGGTATTAATACACACATTAATACCTGTTAGTACTCTCTGTTCTGCAGCTTTAACTGTTTTATATATATAGCCCTGTGTGTTACCAAGGTTACCAATGTTATCAGCCGACGGGACGAATCTCACCGCCACGCGTCGGCCGCTAGTTCCCCGTGAGTTCCCACGGCAACCTCCTCCATGTTTCAGGGTCGTGGTTAGAAGGGAAGCAGCTATGGTGGCGCCTCGTCGCTCCGCCGTAGCTGCTGCTCGCATTAACCGTGCCGATCGCCCGCGGCCCTGTTAATAATAAATAAAGACCTCCGGCGCCGCTTCGCTGCCGTTAATCACCACGGCGCCCGCTTCATTCGTCTCGGCGCCGCTTCGCCGTGTCACCGGCGGCCTTCATTCGTGTCACCGGTATTCATTTCGTCTGTCACCGGTTCACTTCGTGTCACCGCACTATTTCGTGTCACGCGGCCTTCTATTTCGTCACTTTCGGCCCCTTCGGCTCGTCCTTTCGGGCCCTTCACGGCTGTGTGGCGTCCCCGTACGTAAGAGCCTGGTGTGATTTGGGGGTTTAGTTGTGAGAGTTTTTGGGCGGTTTGTGTCGGTTTGTTTTCAGGTTGGTGTTCGTCGTATCGTGTTTGTTTAGAAATCAACAGTTGACATGTTTTGTTGAGTTTTGTAATAAACCTTTAAAACAACTTTCCTCTGTCTTCACTCAAAGATCCTCCACAGAGACAAGCCCCGCCCCTTCTATGTATAAGCCCCGCCCCTTATATGTATAAGCCCCGCCCCTTACCGTTTGTAAGCCCCACCCCCTCATGTGTGTAATGCTGCGTTCCAGACACAATTTTTAGCCTGTAAATTACGACTTCAAGTCACGGCTCACCACTTGGTAGCGTTCCAGGCGAAATCACGACAAACCCTTCTAGCTAGCGTTAGCATTAGCCAGCGGCTACCTACCGTTGACGCAAGCTAGCGCTAGCTAGCGCTAGCTGATACTAGCGATTTCTAGTCTGCAACATATTTTGTCAAGTCTCCCCAAGTTGGTCCAAAAAAAGTGCCTCAGAACTCACCGAAGAGATGCCGACTGCTGATTGGACGAACGCGTCACGTGGGTATATTTATATACAGTATATGTTCAGTATTATACTTCTCATTGTTATTCTGGTAGTTTATGATATTAAATGTCAGATCTACTTCCTGTAGATACATTTATGTAATTTATTTATACACATTACAACCCAAAATACACAACAAATGACATACAGCATATCAGATACACAACATACAGTAGTACACACATCAGATACACAACATACAGCATTACATCAGGTACACAACATACAGTAGTACACACATCAGATACACAACATTTAGCGTTACATCAGGTACACAACATACAGTAGTACACACATCAGATACACAACATACAGCATTACATCAGGTACACACATCAGATATACAACATACAGTAGTACACACAGATACACAACATACAGTAGTACACACATCAGATACACAACATACAGTAGTACACACATCAGATACACAACATACAGTAGTACATCAGATACACAACATACAGTAGTACATCAGATACACAACATACAGCATTACATCAGATACACAACATACAGTAGTACACACATCAGATACACAACATACAGTAGTACACACATCAGATACACAACATACAGTAGTACATTAGATACACAACATACAGTAGTACATCAGATACACAACATACAGTAGTACACACATCAGATACACAACATACAGTAGTACATCAGATACACAACATACAGTAGTACACACATCAGATACACAACATACAGTAGTACATCAGATACACAACATACAGTAGTACACACATCAGATACACAACATACAGTAGTACATCAGATACACAACATACAGTAGTACATCAGATACACAACATACAGTAGTACACACATCAGATACACAACATACAGCATTACATCAGATACACAACATACAGTAGTACACACATCAAATACTCTACATAAAGGGCACTAGATTATCTGGACCTGGGGCCCCCTCTATATGAAGGACACTAGGTTATCTGGGCCTGGGGCCCCCTCTATATAAAGGACACTAGGTTATCTGGGCCTGGGGCCCCCTCTATATGAAGGACACTAGGTTATCTGGGCCTGGGGCCCCCTCTATATGAAGGAAGGACACTAGGTTATCTGGGCCTGGGGCCCCCTCTCTATAAAGGGCACTAGGTTATCTGGGCCTGGGGCCCCCTCTATATGAAGGAAGGACACTAGGTTATCTGGGCCTGGGGCCCCCTCTCTATAAAGGGCACTAGGTTATCTGGGCCTGGGGCCCCCTCTATATGAAGGACACTAGGTTATCTGGGCCTGGGGCCCCCTCTCTATAAAGGACACTAGGTTATCTGGGCCTGGGGCCCCCTCTATATGAAGGAAGGACACTAGGTTATCTGGGCCTGGGGCCCCCTCTCTATGAAGGGCACTAGGTTATCTGGGCCTGGGGCCCCCTCTATATGAAGGACACTAGGTTATCTGGGCCTGGGGCCCCCTCTATATGAAGGACACTAGGTTATCTGGGCCTGGGGCCCCCTCTCTATAAAGGACACTAGGTTATCTGGGCCTGGGGCCCCCTCTATATGAAGGACACTAGGTTATCTGGGCCTGGGGCCCCCCTCTATGAAGGAAGGACACTAGGTTATCTGGGCCGCCTCTGCTGAGGCACTTTATCTTTTTAAATTTTTTTTAGGACACTAGGTTATCTGGGCCTGGGGCCCCTCTATATAAAGGACACTAGGTTATCTGGGCCTGGGGCCCCCTCTATATGAAGGACACTGTTTGGCTTATGAAACACTATGTTATCTGGGCTGGGCCCCTCTATATGAAGGACACTAGGTTATTGGGCCTGGGGCCCCTCTATATGAAGGACACTAGGTTATCTGGGCCCCCCCTCTATATAAAGGACACTAGGTTATCTGGGCCTGGGGCCCCCTCTATATAAAGGACACTATGTTATCTGGGCCTGGGGCCCCCTCTATATGAAGGACACTAGGTTATCTGGGCCTGGGGCCCCCTCTATATAAAGGACACTATGTTATCTGGGCCTGGGGCCCCCTCTATATGAAGGACACTAGGTTATCTGGGCCTGGGGCCCTCTTATATGAAGGACACTATGTTATCTGGGCCTGGGGCCCCCTCTATATGAAGGACACTATGTTATCTGGGCCTGGGGCCCCCTCTATATGAAGGACACTATGTTATCTGGGCCTGGGGCCCCCTCTATATAAAGGACACTAGGTTATCTGGGCCTGGGGCCCCCTCTATATGAAGGACACTAGGTTCTATCTGTGTGTGTTTCTGTGTGTGTGTGTTTGTGTGTTTCTATCTGTGTGTGTGTGTGTGTGTTTCTATCTGTGTGTGTGAGTGTGTGTGTGTTTGTGTGTTTCTATCTGTGTGTGTGTGTGTGTGTGTGTGTTTCTATCTGTGTGTGTGTTTGTGTGTGTTGTTGTGTTTTTTTGTGTGTGTGTGTGTGTGTTTCTATCTGTGTGTGTGTGTGTGTGTGTGTGTGTGTGTGTGTTTTCTATCTGTGTGTGTGAGTGTGTTGTGTGTGTGTGTTTTTGTGTGTATCAGTAGGATACTGTTGTTGAGTAGTTGTTTTTTGTGTGTGGGTGGGGGTGTGTATAAAGGTGTGTATATATATATAATATATTTATATAAGTGTGTGTATATATATATATAATAGGGCGGGTTTTGGGGTTTATTATTGGGTTGTTATATTATTGTATGGTGTTGGGTTGGTGTTTATATATAGTGTATTATGTTGGGTGTTGTTGTTGGGGTTTATGTTTGGGGTTGTGTATATATGTATATTGTAGATTGTAGCTGTGTGTATATATGTATATAAATATGGGTGTGTGTTTGTAATATGGGTTTGGTGTATATGTTATATATGGGTGTGGTGTATATATATATATATATAGGTGATGTGTATATATAAAGGGGGGTGTGGGTCTGTAGTTGTGGGGTGGGGTTTGTGGTTGATATATGTATATAATTGGTGATTATGTATATATGTATTTTGGGGTGGGGTGGTTATTTGGGGGTTGGTGTGTTTGTGGTGTTTTGTGGGTGGTTGTTTTGTTTGATTTATGTTGATTGTATATATATAATTGATTTGTGTATATATATATATAAATATGGAGGTTGTGTTATATTGGGGGGTAGTTTGGGGGGGTAGGTATATATAGGGGTGTGTAATAATAAGGGGGTATGTGGGTATATGGGGGTTTTGTTTGTAGAATAATAAATATGGATTGTAGGTATATATATAAATATGGAATGCTGTGGGTATATATATATATAATGGTGATGTAAGTGTATATATATATATAATTGGGTCGCTGTAAGTGTATATATGTAAATATGGGTGCCTGTAAGTTTATATTGTATATGGGTGCAGTGTAGTGTATATATGTAAATATGGAGTCTACTGTATGTATATATGTATATTATGGGTGTAATGTAAGTGTATATATATATATGGGTGCTTAGTGTATATATATAAATATGGAGTCCCTTTAAGTATATGTATATAATATGGTGCAGTGTAAGTGTTATATATATATAATGGGGCTCTAAGTATATATGAATATGGGTGCCGCTGTAAGTGTATATATGTATATAAATATGGAGTGCCCAGCTGTAAGTGTATATATATGTATATAAATAGGAGTGTTATGTAAGTGTATATATGTTATAAATATGGGTGCCCAGTGTAAGTGTATATATGTATATAAATATGAAGTGCCAGCTGTAGGTATATATGTATATAAATATGGGTGCCTAGCTGTAATGTATATATGTATATAAATATGGAGTGCTAGCTGTAAGTTTATATATATATATGGAGTGAGCTCTAAGTGTATATATATAAAATATGGATTGCCAGCTGTAAGTGTATATATATGTAAATGTGCGTGCCAGCTCTAAGTGCTATATGTAAATATGGAGTGCACTGTAAGTGTATATTATGTAAATATGGTGCCCAGCTGTTAGTGTATGTATATATATATATATATATATATATATATATATATATATATATATATATATATATACTGAGTGCTTAGCTGTAAGTGTATATATATTAATATGGGGTGCTCAGCTGTAAGTGTATATATGTAAAAATATGGAGTGCCAGCTGTAAGTGTATATATGTAAATATGGAGTGCCCAGCTGTAAGTGTATATATGTAAATATGGAGTGCCCAGCTGTAAGTGTATATATACAGTGCCTTGCGAAAGTATTCGGCCCCCTTGAACTTTTCGACCTTTTGCCACATTTCAGGCCTCAAACATAAAGATATAAAACTGTAATTTTTGTGTGAAGAATCAACAACAAGTGGGACACAATCTGAAGTGGAACGAAATTTATTGGATATTTCAAACCTTTTAAACAAATAAAAAACTTGAAATATTGGGCGTGCAAAATTATTCAGCCCCCTTAAGTTAATACTTTGTAGCCACCCCCTTTTGCTGCGATTACAGCTGTAAAGTCGCTTGGGGTATGTCTCTATCAGTTTTGCACATCGAGAGACTGACATTTTGCCCATTCCTCCTTGCAAAACAGAGCGAGCTCCAGTGAGGTTGGATGGAGAGCGTTTGAACAGCAGTTTTCAGTTCTTTCCACAGATTCTCGATTGGATTCAGGTCTGGACTTTGACTTGGCCATTCTAACACCTGGATATGTTTATTTGTGAACCATTCCATTGTGGATTTTGCTTTATGTTTTGGATCATTGTCTTGTTGGAAGACAAATCTCCGTCCCAGTGTCAGGTCTTTGCACGACTCCATCAGGTTTTCTTCCAGAATGGTCCTGTATTTGGCTCCATCCATCTTCCCATCAATTTTAACCATCTTCCCTGTCCCTGCTGAAGAAAAGCAGGCCCAAACCATGATGCTGCCACCACCATGTTTGACATTGGGGATGGTGTGTTCAGGGGTGATGAGCTGTGTTGCTTTTACGCCAAACATAACGTTTTGCATTGTTGCCAAAAAGTTCGATTTGGTTTCATCTGACCACAGCACCTTCTTCCACATGTTTGGTGTGTCTCCCAGGTGGCTTTTGGCAAACTTTAAACGACACTTTTTATGGATATCTTTAAGAAATGGCTTTCTTCTTGCCACTCTTCCATAAAGGCCAGATTTGTGCAGTATCACGACTGATTGTTGTCCTATGGACAGAGTCTCCCACCTCAGCTGTAGATCTCTGCAGTTCATCCAGAGTGATCATGGGCCTCTTGGCTGCATCTCTGATCAGTCTTCTCCTTGTATGAGCTGAAAGTTTAGAGGGACGGGCGGGGTTTGTTGGGTATTTGTAGTGGTCTGATACTCCCTTCCATTTCAATATTTCGCTTGCACAGTGCTCCTTGGGATGTTTAAAGCTTGGGAAAATCTTTTTGTATCCAAATCCGGCTTTAAACTTCCCCACAGTATTATTATCTCGGACCTGCCTGGTGTGTTCCTTGTTCTTCATGATGCTCTCTGCGCTTTACACGACCTCTGAGACTATCACAGAGCAGGTGCATTTATACGGAGACTTGATTACACACAGCTGGATTCTATTCATCATCATTAGTCATTTAGGTCAACATTGGATCATTCAGAGATCCTCACTGAACTTCTGGAGAGAGTTTGCTGCACTGAAAGTAAAGGGGCTGAATAATTTTGCACGCCCACTTTTTCAGTTTTTTATTTGTTAAAAAAGTTTGAAATAGCCAATGAATTTCGTTCCACTTCATAATTGGGACCCACTTGTTGTTGATTCTTCACAAAAAATTACAGTTTTATATCTTTATGTTTGAGGCCTGAAATGTGGCAAAAGGTCGAAACGTTCAAGGGGGCCGAATACTTTCGCAAGGCACTGTATTAATATGGAGTGCCCAGATGTAAGTGTATATATGTATATAAATATGGAGTGCCCAGCTGTAAGTGTATATATGTATATAAATATGGAGTGCCCAGCTGTAAGTGTATATATGTATATAAATATAGGTCTGCGCTGTAAGTGTATATATGTATATAAATATGGAGTGCCCAGCTGTAAGTGTATATATATATATATGGAGTGCCCAGCTGTATGTATGTATATATATAAATATGGAGTGCCCAGCTGTAAGTGTATATATGTAAATATGGAGTGCCCAGCTGTAAGTGTATATATGTAAATATGGAGTGCCCAGCTGTAAGTGTATATATGTAAATATGGAGTGCCCAGCTGTAAGTGTATATATGTAAATATGGAGTGCCCACTGTAAAGTATATGTATATATATATATATATATATATATATATATATACACTGAGTGCCCAGCTGTAAGTGTATATATATTAATATGGAGTGCCCAGATGTAAGTGTATATATATAAATATGGAGTGCCCAGCTGTAAGTGTATATATGTATATAAATATGGAGTGCCCAGCTGTAAGTGTATATATGTATATAAATATGGAGTGCCCAGCTGTAAGTGTATATATGTATATAAATATGGAGTGCCCAGCTGTAAGTGTATATATGTATATAAATATGGAGTGCCCAGCTGTAAGTGTATATATATATATATGGAGTGCCCAGCTCTAAGTGTATATATATAAATATGGAGTGCCCAGCTGTAAGTGTATATATGTAAATATGGAGTGCCCAGCTGTAAGTGTATATATGTAAATATGGAGTGCCCAGCTGTAAGTGTATGTATATATATATATATATATATATATATATATATATATATATATATATATATATATATATATATATATATATATACACTGAGGTGCTCGGCTAATAGTGTATATATATTAATATGGGTGCCTAGCTGTAAGGTGTATATGTAAATATGGGTGCCGCTGTAAGGGTGTATATATGTAAATATGGGTGCCCAGCTGTAGAGTGTATGTATATATATATATATATATATATATATATACACTGAGAGGTGCTTGCTTAAGTGTATATATATTAATATGGAGTGCCCAGATGTAAGTGTATATATATTAATATGGAGTGCCCAGCTGTAAGTGTATATATATATATATATATTATGACTTTCTTTGACATACTATACTATGACTTTTTTATGACTTTTCGACATACTATACTATGACTTTTTATGACTTTTTTCGACATACAAATACTATGAATTTTTATGAAATTTTTCGACATACTATACTATGACTTTTTATGAATTTTTTCGACATACTATACTATGACTTTTTATGATTTTTTTCGACATACTATAATATGACTTTTTATGACTTTTCGACATACTATACTATGACTTTTTTCAACATACTATACTATGACTTTTTCATGACTTTTCGACATACTATACTATGACTTTTTATGACTTTTTTCGACATACTATACTATGACTTTTTATGACTTTTAGACATACTATACTATGACTTTTTATGACTTTTTCGACATACTATACTATGACTTTTTATGACTTTTTCAACATACTATACTATGACTTTTTATGACTTTTTTCGACATACTATACTATGACTTTTTATGACTTTTAGACATACTATACTATGACTTTTTTCAACATACTATACTATGACTTTTTTATGACTTTTCGACATACTATACTATGACTTTTTATGACTTTTTTCGACATACTATACTATGACTTTTATGAGACTTTTTAGACATACTATACTATGACTTTTTATGACTTTTTCGACATACTCATACTATGACTTTTTATGACTTTTAGACACATACTATACTATGACTTTTATGACTTTTTTCTGACATACTATACTCATGACCTTTTATGACTTTTTCGACATACTTATACTATGACTTTTTATGACTTTTGACATACTATACTATGACCTTTAGGATCTTTTTGGAGCACTATACTATGACTTTTATGACTTTAGACACTTACTCTATGATCTTTATGACTTTTTTTCGAACACTATACCTCTTGATGATCTTAACATACTATACTTATGACTTTTTTTGATCTTTTCGACATACTTATACCTATGACTTTTTATGACTTTTTCGACATACTATACTATGACTTTTTATGACTTTTAGATACTTTGCATACTATGACTTTTTTATGACTTTTTCAGACAATCTATACTATGACTTTTATGACTTTTTTTTTTTTTCGGAGATACTCTTACTATGACTTTTATGACTTTTTGATACTTTTTACTCATGATCTTTTATGACTTTTTTTACATACTATACTATGACTTTTTATGACTTTTTCGACATACCTCTTTTATAATTTTTTTAACGGATTCTTTTATGACTTTTTTTCTTTTGAGATACTTTACTATGACTTTTATGACTTTTTTCCATACTATACTTACATGACTTTTATGACTTTTTCGAGCATACTATAATTTATGATCTTTTATGACTCTTTTTCAAGATAATTATACTTTATGACTTTTATGACTTTTTCGACATACTATACTATGATCTTTTTATGACTTTTCCTACTATACTATGATTTTTGACATACTATACTATGACTTTGACTTTTTACTACTTATATCTTATGACTCTTTTTATGACTTTTCGAGATACTTAATACTATGTTTTTATGTTTTGCTAACCTATTTTGTTTTTTTTGTACTTCTTATGACTTTTTTATGACTTTTTCAATACTATATTATGACTTTTATGTTCTTATTTTGTTCTACTATACTTTTTAGCACTTTTTTTCCCATGCTTTTTTTTTAACAACTAAGACTTTTATGTTTTCCATACTATACTATACTTTTTGATTCTACATACTATACTTATGACTTTTTGATTTTCTTTTTCCTTTTTATATATTTTTTTTTCTTTTTTTACTATACTATGACTTTTATGACTTGTTCTATATACTTATTTTTGGCTTTTTCTACTATACTTATGATCTTTTATGACTTTTGACATACTATACTTTATGACTTTTTGATCTTTTTCCTACTTATACTTATGACTTTTTGACTTTCCTACTAACTATGTTTTGAGGACTCTTACATACATACTATGACTTTTGACTCTTTAATTATACTATGACTTTTTTTCCCCTATACTATGTCTTAAACTTTTTATGACTTTTTTCATACTTCTTTTTTGTTTTTGACTCTTTACTCATGATTTTTTATGACTTTTTTCCACCTTGTTTACCCGTTTTATTCTTTTTTTCTCTTTTTTTTCATACATTTTATGTTTTACACTATATATGTTTTATGACTCTTTCAATACTATACAGATTTTACTTTTTTTACATACTATACTATGACTTTTTTCTTTTACTGTTTTTTTAACAGCTTATTTTTCTTTTTTTTTTTTTAAAATATTATTATTTTATCTTTTTTTTTTTTCTACTATATTTTTGGTTCCCTGCTTTCACTTTTTTCTTTTTTTTTATGACTTTTTGAATACTTATACTATGATTTTGAGCTTGACATACTTTTTTTTTTTTCTATCTATCTTTTATGTTTTAACATATTTATACTTATGACTTTTTTGATTTTTACATACTATATTATTTTTGATTTTTTTTTTCTACTATTTTTGCTTTTTGACTTCTTTCACATACTTTTATCCTTTTATGTACTTTTTGACATACTCATCATGATTTTTTTATGACTTTTGACATACTTATACTTATGACTTTTATGACTTTTTTTCGTGTAATATACTTATACCTTATGACTTTAGACAATACTTTTTATTTTCTTTTACATCTACTTATTTTTGTTTACACTATACTTATATTTTATGATTTTTTGCATACTATATTTGGTTTTGGGTTTTACATAATTTTATACTTATGATTTTTATGTTTTATATTTTTCATAGATTTTTTATGACTTTTTTTGATTTTTTTGCTGACTTTTCTATCTTGTTTTTACATACTATACTGATTTTTATGTCTTTCCTTCTATTCTATGACTTTTTATGACTTTTTTTTTCAACATAATTCATACTATGACTTTTTATGACTTTTTTCGACATTCATACTATACTTTTTATGACTTTTTTTACATACTATACTATGACTTTTTATGACTTTTTCTTTATAACTATTTTTTCTTACTTTTATTTTTCACTACATACTATTTTTTGACTTTTTTTCAATAATTATACTATGACTTTTATGGACTTTTTAACATACTATACCATGACTTTTTATGGACTTTTAGACATACCTATACTATGACTTTTATGACTTTTGACATACTATACTCATGACTTTTATGATTTTTCGACATACCATACTATGACTTTTATGACTTCGGTCATACTATACTATGACTTTTTATGAATTTTTCGACATTATACTATACTTTTATGAATTTTTCGCTATAACTATGACTTTTTTGACTTCGAATACTATACCATGACTTTTTATGACTTTTTACATACTATACTATGACTTTTATGACTTTTGACATACAATACTGATTTTATGACTTTTTCACATACCTATACTATGACTTTTTTGACTTTTCGGGCGTACCACATACTCATGACTTTTATGAAAAAAAACTTTTTGACATACCATACTATGACTTTTTATGACTTTTTAGACATACCATACTCATGACTTTTATGACTCTTTTCGACATACTCATACTCATGACTCTTTTTATGAATTTTTTCGGCATACCTATACACGCTATGACTTTTTGTGACTTTTTTCAACATACTCATACTATGACGTTTTCAACATACTATACTATGACTTTTTATGACCTTTTCGACATACTATACTATGACTTTTTATGACTTTTTGGACATACTATACTATGACTTTTTATGACTTTTTGACAAAATATATTATGACTTTTTATGACTTTTTTCGCAATACCATACTATGACCTTTTATGATTCTTTTTCGACATACTATACTATGACTTTTATGACTTTTGGACATACCTATACTATGACTTTTTATGACTTTTTCGGACATACTATACTATGACTTTTTATGACTTTTTTTCAACATACTATACTATGACTTTTTATGACTTTTAGACATACTATACTATGACTTTTATGACTTTTTTTTCGACATACTATACTATGATTCTTTTTATGACTTTTGACATACTATACTATGACTTTTTATGACCTTTTTCGACATACTTATACTATGACTTTTATGACTTTTTGACATACCTATACTATGACTTTTAACTTTTTGAACATACTATACTATGACCTTTTTATGATTTTTTCGACATACTAATACTATGACTCTTTTATGACTTTTTAGACATACTATACTATGACTTTTTATGACTTTTTCGACATACTATACTATGACTTTTTATGACTTTTTTCAACATACTATACTATGACTTTTTATGACTTTTAGACATACTATACTATGACTTTTTATGAGTTTTTCGACATACTATACTATGACTTTTTATGACTTTTTTCGAGATACTTTACTATGACTTTTAATGACTTTTTTTCGGGCAATTCTTTACTATGACTTTTTGACTCTTTTTTCGACATACTATACACTATGACTTTTTTATGACTTTTCGACATACTATACCATGATTTTTTATGACTTTTTTCGAGATACTTTTACTATGACTTTTTATGACTTTTTCCGACATACCATACCATGACTTTTTATGACTTTTTCAAACATTTTACTATGACTTTTTATGACTTTTTTCGACATACTATACCTGACTTTTATGACTTTTTCACATACATACTCATGACTTTTTCGACATACTATACCATGAATTTTTGACTTTTTTCACATACTATACTATGACTTTTTTGACTTTTTCGACATACTATACTATGACTTTTTTTTTTTTACATACTATACTATGACTTTTTATGACTTTTTCGGCATACTATACTCATGACTTTTTAATTGACATATACCATACTATGACTTTTTATGACTTTTTCGTATATAAATACTGACTTTTTATGACTTTTTGACATACTATACTATGACTTTTATGAATTTTTTCGCATATAAATACTGACTTTTTATGACTTTTTCGACATACTACTATGACTTTTTAAATTTTTTTCAACTATATTATACTATGACTTTTTATGATTTTTTCGACATACCATACTATGACTTTTTTATGACTTTTCGACATACTATACTATGACTTTTCAACATACAATACTTCATGACTTTTGAACTTTCCTACCATACGCGACTTTTATGAATTTTTCCATACCATACTATGACTTTTTGTGACTTTTTCTCATACTTATATTATGACTTTTTGACATACCATACTGACTTTATGACTTTTCGACATACCATACTTATGACTTTTTATGAACTTCAACATACTATACTATGACTTCTTTTGACTTTTTAACATACTTATGCTATGACTTTTTATGACTTTTCCGAGATACTATACTTATAACTTTTATGACTTTTTGACATACTATACTATGACTTTTATGACTTTTTCAACATACTATACTATGACTTTTTATGACTTTTTTTCGACATACTATACTATGACTTTTATGACTTTTCGGCTATACTATACTTTGACTTTTTATGACTTTTTTGACATACCATACCATGATTTATGACTTTTTGACATACTATACTCATGACTTTTTTCGACATACCATACTTATGACTTTTTGACTTTTTTCCATCCATCCATCTTCGTCCCGCTATCCGTGCGTTTCCGGTTGAGCAGTCCAGCAGGGGACCCAAACTTCCTTCTTGAAACAACATTAACCAGCCTCGACTGGGATCCCGAAGGGGGTCTGGCCAGGTTGGAGATATAATCCCTCCACCTAGTCCTGGTCTTCCCCTGGTGATCCTCCCAGCTGACGTGCCTCGAACACCTCCTAGGGATTTCCAGGGGCATCCTCACCAGATGCCCGACCACTTCAACTGGCCCTTTCGGTGCAAAGAGCAGCGTTTCTATCTGGAAGCCTCACGGATGACTGGCTTTCACCCTCATCTCTAGGGCGACCTTCCAGCCACCCTCCTGAGGAAACTCCATTTCGCCGCTTATACCCTGGATCTCGTTTCTTTCGGTCATGACCCAGCCTTCATGACTATAGGTGAGGGTAGGAACGAAATCCGTTCCGGTAGATCGAGGCTTTGGCTCTTCTGGCTCAGCTTTCGTCCAACGGTGCGATAGGATGAATGGCCTACCGCACTTGTGAAATACCGGGATTCTCCTCACCAATCTCCCCGCTTCATTGTCCCTCTACTCTCGTAACAAAACCCTATTGTACTTGAACCTTCACTCTGGGGTAAGGACCTATTCCCTTTACCTGGAGAAGGTATTCCCATCGGTTTCTTTGCTGAGAACCATGGCTCCTCCGATTTAGAGGTGCTGATCCCTATCAGCAATACGTGTGTGTAACTGAACGTGAAGGCATACCGAT